>NC_034191.2:85016629-85124129 GCF_002021735.2 Oncorhynchus kisutch | reverse complement strand
CAACACAGCACAGATTTACCAGACCAGACCCACCTCAGGACAGCATCCTTGTTTACATGCCCTATATTACTCATCTCATATGTATATACTGTATTTTATACCATCTATTGTATCTTGCCTATGCCGCTCGGTCATGGCTCATCCATATATATATACATGTACATATTCTCATTCACCCCTTTAGATGTGTCTGTATGAGGTGGTTGTTGGGAATTGTTAGATTACTTGTTAGATATTACTACACTGTCGGAACTAGAAGCACAAGCATTCTGCTACACTCACATTAACATCTGCTCACCATGTGTATGTGACCAATAACATCTGCTAACCATGTGTATGTGACCAATAACATCTGCTAACCATGTGTATGTGACCATTAACATCTGCTAACCATGTGTATGTGACCAATAACATCTGCTAACCATGTGTATGTGACCAATAACATCTGCTAACCATGTGTATGTGACCAATAACATCTGCTAACCATGTGTATGTGACCAATAACATCTGCTAACCATGTGTATGTGACCAATAACATCTGCTAACCATGTGTATGTGACCAATAACATCTGCTAACCATGTGTATGTGACCAATAACATCTGCTAACCATGTGTATGTGACCAATAACATCTGCTAACCATGTGTATGTGACCATTAACATCTGCTAACCATGTGTATGTGACCAATAACATCTGCTAACCATGTGTATGTGACCAATAACATCTGCTAACCATGTGTATGTGACCAATAACATCTGCTAACCATGTGTATGTGACCAATAACATCTGATAAGCATGTGTATGTGACCAATAACATCTGCTAACCATGTGTATGTGACCATTAACATCTGCTAACCATGTGTATGTGACCATTAACATCTGCTAACCATGTGTATGTGACCAATAACATCTGCTAACCATGTGTATGTGACCAATAACATCTGCTAACCATGTGTATGTGACCAATAACATCTGCTAACCATGTGTATGTGACCATTAACATCTGCTAACCATGTGTATGTGACCAATAACATCTGATAAGCATGTGTATGTGACCAATAACATCTGATAAGCATGTGTATGTGACCAATAACATCTGATAAGCATGTGTATGTGACAAATAAAATGTGATTTGATCATCATTTGGCATGAGCAGGACTTAGCACTGAATGAAATGATAAAAAGGTACTAATCACATTTGGCTAAAACCCAACAAAGGTTCAATCTATTGTGACAATGATGTATACATATGTGCAGCTTGTGCTCCTCCTTCAGATTCTTCATATTAGGATGGTCTGTTTTTGGATAATCTCCAGACAGAAATCATTACATTTCAGTGCTTCTTTGTGGAGATGTCAATGTGAGAACAGGTTCTGATGAGGGAGGTAACCACCCTCCTTGTACAGTAGTCCTATTATAAATAAGAGAAACAGTCCTGACCAGAAACGGGAAGGACCAAGATGGAATCATCCAAGATGGCGTAGCAGTAAGTCGTCCTGTCGTCCTGTCGTGTCGTGTCCCTGTATATTTCGTTTATTTTTTTTATTTTTTTACATAGCTATCCCTTTAAAAACATTTTGCTAAACCTAAGCTTCCAAATACGCTGGATCTTCACAACTAGCTATCTAGCTAAACCGCAACCCCGGATGATTACCCCTGGCTAGCGTTTCCACCCACTTAGCTTGAAGCTAGCCCGGCCTGCGCTACCACCGTAGCATACTCCTGAGCTACAATACCCGGGCCCACGACCGGTCTATCGATGTCACCGCATGAAGAGGAATAAACAGACTCACCCCATCGCGACGTCCCCCAAAGGCTAACTCTCTAGCCCTCGCTATCTCCCTGCTTGCTAATTCGGCCTGCTAACTGATAGCTTGTCCAGCTCCGGTCCGCTAACTGCTACCTTGTCTAGCCCGGGCCTACAAACTGTTAGCTTGTTAGCACAGGCCTGCTAACCGCCTGAATCGCCGCGTCCCAAACGCCCACCGGACCCATATTTACTTTCTATCTCTTTTGACTTTTAATTTGTTTATACCTTCCGGAAACCTGCCTCACCCAATGTGATACGGAATCGCTATTATCTTTTATTTATTTTTAGAACACACTCAAGAACCTCCAGAAGCTAACCAGCTAACTAGCTACAAGCTATTTAGTCATTGTTCGTTTTTTTTTTAACCTGGATAACACTCGCCAGTCCAGCTTCCCTTCCCCATCCACCGCTGCCCCCTGGACACTGATCTCTTGGCTACATAGCTGATGCACGCTGGACTGTCCATAAATCACGGTACTCCATTCTGCTTGTTTGTTTTATCTGTTGGCCCCGTTGCCTAGTCTATGCCATTTTACCTGCTGTTGTTGTGCTAGCTGATTAGCTGTTGTCTCACCTACTGTTTTAGCTAGCTTTCCCAATTCAACACCTGTGATTACTGTATGCCTCGCTGTATGTCTCTCTCAAATGTCAATATGCCTTGTATACTGTTGCTCAGGTTAGTTATCATTGTTTTAGTTCACAATGGAGCCCCTAGTTCCACTCTTCATACCCCTGATAACTCCTTTGTCCCACCTCCCACACATGCGGTGACCTCACCCATTACTACCAGCATGTCCAGAGATACAACCTCTCTCATCATCACCCAGTGCCTGGGCTTACCTCCGCTGTACCCGCACCCCACCATACCCCTGTCTGCGCATTATGCCCTGAATATATTCTACCATGCCCAGAAACCTGCTCCTCTTATTCTCTGTCCCCAACGCTCTAGGCGACCAGTTTTGATAGCCTTTAGCCGCACCCTCATACTACTCCTTCTCTGTTCCGCGGGTGATGTGGAGGTAAACCCAGGCCCTGCATGTCCCCAGGCACCCTCATTTGTTGACTTCTGTGTTCGAAAAAGCCTTGGTTTCATGCATGTCAACATCAGAAGCCTCCTCCCTAAGTTTGTCTTACTCACTGCTTTAGCACACTCTGCTAACCCTGATGTCCTTGCTGTGTCTGAATCCTGGCTCAGGAAGGCCACCAAAAATTCAGAGATTTCCATACCCAACTATAACATCTTCCGTCAAGATAGAACTGCCAAAGGGGGAGGAGTTGCAGTTTACTGCAGAGATAGCCTGCAAAGTAATGTCATACTTTCCAGGTCCATACCCAAACAGTTCGAACTACTAATTTTGAAAATTACTCTCTCCAGAAACAAGTCTCTCACGGTTGCCGCCTGCTACCGACCCCCCTCAGCTCCCAGCTGTGCCCTGGACACCATTTGTGAATTGATCGCCCCCCATCTAGCTTCAGAGTTTGTTCTGTTAGGTGACCTAAACTGGGATATGCTTAACACCCCGCCAGTCCTACAATCTAAGCTAGATGCCCTCAATCTCACACAAATCATCAAGGAACCCACCAGGTACAACCCTAACTCTGTAAACAAGGGCACCCTCATAGACGTCATCCTGACCAACTGGCCCTCCAAATACACCTCCGCTGTCTTCAACCAGGATCTCAGCGATCACTGCCTCATTGCCTGTATCCGCTACGGAGCCGCAGTCAAACGACCACCCCTCATCACTGTCAAACGCTCCCTAAAACACTTCTGTGAGCAGGCCTTTCTAATCGACCTGGCCCGGGTATCCTGGAAGGACATTGACCTCATCCCGTCAGTTGAGGATGCCTGGTCATTCTTTAAAAGTAACTTCCTCACCATTTTAGATAAGCATGCTCCGTTCAAAAAATGCAGAACTAAGAACAGATACAGCCCTTGGTTCACCCCAGACCTGACTGCCCTCGACCAGCACAAAAACATCCTGTGGCGGACTGCAATAGCATCGAATAGTCCCCGTGATATGCAACTGTTCAGGGAAGTCCGGAACCAATACACGCAGTCAGTCAGGAAAGCTAAGGCCAGCTTCTTCAGGCAGAAGTTTGCATCCTGTAGCTCCAACTCCAAAAAGTTCTGGGACACTGTGAAGTCCATGGAGAACAAGAGCACCTCCTCCCAGCTGCCCACTGCACTGAGGCTAGGTAACACGGTCACCACTGATAAATCCATGATTATCGAAAACTTCAATAAGCATTTCTCAACGGCTGGCCATGCCTTCCGCCTGGCTACTTCAACCTCGGCCAACAGCTCCGCCCCCCCCGCAGCTCCTCGCCCAAGCCTCTCCAGGTTCTCCTTTACCCAAATCCAGATAGCAGATGTTCTGAAAGAGCTGCAAAACCTGGACCCGTACAAATCAGCTGGGCTTGACAATCTGGACCCTCTATTTCTGAAACTATCTGCCACCATTGTCGCAACCCCTATTACCAGCCTGTTCAACCTCTCTTTCATCTCGTCTGAGATCCCCAAGGATTGGAAAGCTGCCGCAGTCATCCCCCTCTTCAAAGGGGGAGACACCCTGGACCCAAACTGTTACAGACCTATATCCATCCTGCCCCGCCTATCTAAGGTCTTCGAAAGCCAAGTCAACAAACAGGTCACTGACCATCTCGAATCCCACCGTACCTTCTCCGCTGTGCAATCTGGTTTCCGAGCCGGTCATGGGTGCACCTCAGCCACACTCAAGGTACTAAACGACATCATAACCGCCATCGATAAAAGACAGTACTGTGCAGCCGTCTTCATCGACCTTGCCAAGGCTTTCGACTCTGTCAATCACCATATTCTTATCGGCAGACTCAGTAGCCTCGGTTTTTCGGATGACTGCCTTGCCTGGTTCACCAATTACTTTGCAGACAGAGTTCAGTGTGTCAAATCGGAGGGCATGCTGTCCGGTCCTCTGGCAGTCTCTATGGGGGTGCCACAGGGTTCAATTCTCGGGCCGACTCTTTTCTCTGTGTATATCAATGATGTTGCTCTTGCTGCGGGCGATTCCCTGATCCACCTCTACGCAGACGACACCATTCTATATACCTTCGGCCCGTCTTTGGACACTGTGCTATCTAACCTCCAAACAAGCTTCAATGCCATACAACACTCCTTCCGTGGCCTCCAACTGCTCTTAAACGCTAGTAAAACCAAATGCATGCTTTTCAACCGGTCGCTGCCTGCACCTGCATGCCCGACTAGCATCACCACCCTGGATGGTTCCGACCTAGAATATGTGGACGTCTATAAGTACCTAGGTGTCTGGCTAGACTGCAAACTCTCCTTCCAGACTCATATCAAACATCTCCAATCGAAAATCAAATCAAGAGTCGGCTTTCTATTCCGCAACAAAGCCTCCTTCACTCAAGCCGCCAAGCTTACCCTAGTAAAACTGACTATCCTACCGATCCTCGACTTCGGCGATGTCATCTACAAAATGGCTTCCAACACTCTACTCAGCAAACTGGATGCAGTCTATCACAGTGCCATCCGTTTTGTCACTAAAGCACCTTATACCACCCACCACTGCGACATGTATGCTCTAGTCGGCTGGCCCTCGCTACATATTCGTCGCCAGACCCACTGGCTCCAGGTCATCTACAAGTCTATGCTAGGTAAAGCTCCGCCTTATCTCAGCTCACTGGTCACGATGGCAACACCCATCCGTAGCACGCGCTCCAGCAGGTGTATCTCACTGATCATCCCTAAAGCCAACACCTCATTTGGCCGCCTTTCGTTCCAGTACTCTGCTGCCTGTGACTGGAACGAATTGCAAAAATCGCTGAAGTTGGAGACTTTTATCTCCCTCACCAACTTCAAACATCAGCTATCTGAGCAGCTAACCGATCGCTGCAGCTGTACATAGTCTATTGGTAAATAGCCCACCCTTTTCACCTACCTCATCCCCATACTGTTTTTATTTATTTACTTTTCTGCTCTTCTGCACACCAATATCTCTACCTGTACATGACCATCTGATCATTTATCACTCCAGTGTTAATCTGCAAAATTGTAATTATTTGCCTACCTCCTCATGCCTTTTGCACACATTGTATATAGACCCCCCCTTTGTTTTCTACTGTGTTATTGACTTGTTCATTGTTTACTCCATGTGTAACTCTTTGTTGTATGCTCACACTGCTATGCTTTATCTTGGCCAGGTCGCAGTTGCAAATGAGAACTTGTTCTCAACTAGCCTACCTGGTTAAATAAAGGTGTTCTCAACTAGCCTACCTGGTTAAATAAAGGTGTTCTCAACTAGCCTACCTGGTTAAATAAAGGTGTTCTCCACTAGCCTACCTGGTTAAATAAAGGTGTTCTCCACTAGCCTACCTGGTTAAATAAAGGTGTTCTCCACTAGCCTACCTGGTTAAATAAAGGTGAAATAAAAATAAAAATAAAAAAAATCTCTGTCGAGCCTTAGGCCTGTACACGCTTCATGGTAGAATCAGAGGGGACTCTTTAGGTCGCTTTACTTACTCAGCTCTTGGGACAAGTGTAGTCGATTATGCCATCACTGACAGTGAATGATTTGAATGTACTAAATGGAGGAGGGGTCCATGTCAGACCACAGACACCATTGTCAGATCACAGTCAGATCAACATGTTTCTGAAGAAATGAACCAGCAATATTCATTTAAAAAAAACTGCCCAATAAACTGTACAACATGAACCAATCGTGCAGATAGGCAGTGCAGGGGGATTAATTGACACATTAAACTCAAATAAAGGATGAACTCTATACAGGTCGCCAAAAGCAGCATCAAAAGCACAAAAAACTAAACGGTTCTGAAAAATTGTTTGATAACGAATGTTAAACAATTAGAAAACACCTGAGACAAATATCAAATGGTTTGATAACGAATGTTAAACAATTAGAAAACACCTGAGACAAATATCAAATGGTTTGATAACGAATGTTAAACAATTAGAAAACACCTGAGACAAATATCAAATGGTTTGATAACGAATGTTAAACAATTAGAAAACACCTGAGACAAATATCAAATGGTTTGATAACGAATGTTAAACAATTAGAAAACACCTGAGACAAATATCAAATGGAAAATATAAGCAGCCAAACAACCCAGAGCTACGCTATCAATACTGTGAAACTCTGAAACAGTAGAAACAAACACTGAAACACATGAAATTGAATTATACCAACAAGACACTTGATGAAATTGAAAACGCAATTGACCAAAATCAGTTCTGGGACATGTGGAACAATTTAAACACGACAAAGATGAAGGAATTTGGAAAACGTATTTTGGTAATCTATACAAACACACCTCACAAAAAGACAACAACAACCAAAATCCATTCGACCAATAACCCAACAGGAACTAAATGAAAACCTGGAGCCTATAAAACCAAAGGAGGCTTGTGGTCTAGAAAACATCAGAAATGAAATGCTGAAAAACAGCACACCTGAGTTGCAAAATGCTGTGTTTAAACTGTTCAACATGGTTTTAACTTCTGTCTACTTCCCAGGGGCTCATCTCCACTATCAACAAAAGTGGAGACAAATCAGACCCCAATATTACAGAGGAATTTGCGTAAACAGCAACTTGGGAAAGGTTTTCTGTAGCATTTTGAATTGTGACCATATCTGCATCGGGAAACTTTAAAATGGCAGTGAATGAACTCGAAGAGAATGCCTGCAGAGAATTGTATGCAATAAAAAACAAGTTATTCAAAATCAACATCCCAATTACAATTTGGACCAAAATATTTGACAGTGTAATCCTACCATTAGCTATTTACGGAAGTGAGGTTTGGGGGCCACTCAATAAACTGGACCTTAAAATGTGGCACAAACATCCAGTTGAAGCCCTACATGCAGAATTCTGTCCAGAGAAATAGACCAACTAATGTAGGGGCAGAATTGGGCTGTTTTCCAGAGTGGTAATGAAAATACAGACAAGATCATAACATTTTATTGCCTAAATTCAAGTATATAAATCACTTCAAACCCAAGAGCTGAGCCCAGGAACGAGCCCTCTCAGTCAGCTGGTGTTGGACCTCACCAACCAAGCTGAGCCCAGAAACGAGCCCTCTCAGTCAGCTGGTGTTGGACCTCACCAACCAAGCTGAGCCCAGAAACGAGCCCTCTCAGTCAGCTGGTGTTGGACCTCACCAACCAAGCTGAGCCCAGAAACGAGCCCTCTCAGTCAGCTGGTGTTGGACCTCACCAACCAAGCTGAGCCCAGAAACGAGCCCTCTCAGTCAGCTGGTGTTGGACCTCACCAACCAAGCTGAGCCCAGAAACGAGCCCTCTCAGTCAGCTGGTGTTGGACCTCACCAACCAAGCTGAGCCCAGAAACGAGCCCTCTCAGTCAGCTGGTGTTGGACCTCACCAACCAAGCTGAGCCCAGAAACGAGCCCTCTCAGTCAGCTGGTGTTGGACCTCACCAACCAAGCTGAGCCCAGAAACGAGCCCTCTCAGTCAGCTGGTGTTGGACCTCACCAACCAAGCTGAGCCCAGAAACGAGCCCTCTCAGTCAGCTGGTGTTGGACCTCACCAACCAAGCTGAGCCCAGAAACGAGCCCTCTCAGTCAGCTGGTGTTGGACCTCACCAACCAAGCTGAGCCCAGAAACGAGCCCTCTCAGTCAGCTGGTGTTGGACCTCACCAACCAAGCTGAGCCCAGAAACGAGCCCTCTCAGTCAGCTGGTGTTGGACCTCACCAACCAAGCTGAGCCCAGAAACGAGCCCTCTCAGTCAGCTGGTGTTGGACCTCACCAACCAAGCTGAGCCCAGAAACGAGCCCTCTCAGTCAGCTGGTGTTAGACCTCACCAACCAAGCTGAGCCCAGAAACGAGCCCTCTCAGTCAGCTGGTGTTGGACCTCACCAACCAAGCTGAGCCCAGAAACGAGCCCTCTCAGTCAGCTGGTGTTGGACCTCACCAACCAAGCTGAGCCCAGAAACGAGCCCTCTCAGTCAGCTGGTGTTGGACCTCACCAACCAAGCTGAGCCCAGAAACGAGCCCTCTCAGTCAGCTGGTGTTGGACCTCACCAACCAAGCTGAGCCCAGAAACGAGCCCTCTCAGTCAGCTGGTGTTGGACCTCACCAACCAAGCTGAGCCCAGAAACGAGCCCTCTCAGTCAGCTGGTGTTGGACCTCACCAACCAAGCTGAGCCCAGAAACGAGCCCTCTCAGTCAGCTGGTGTTAGACCTCACCAACCAAGCTGAGCCCAGAAACGAGCCCTCTCAGTCAGCTGGTGTTGGACCTCACCAACCAAGCTGAGCCCAGAAACGAGCCCTCTCAGTCAGCTGGTGTTGGACCTCACCAACCAAGCTGACACCAGCACTGCTTCAAAAGAAAGAATTCCAATAAGCAAAATCATGAACCAATCAAAGGAATCATATTTACAATACTGGAAAAACTAAACAAAATCTCTACTACTCTGTCAGAGATATGAAGCAGAGACAGATCCTTACCAAGTACAGGCTGAGTGACCACCGACTGGCAATAGAAACCGGCAGACATAAAACGACATGGCTACCCAAAGAGGAGAGTGTATGTGGTCACTGCACAACAGGGGAGGTAGAAACAGAAATGCACTTTCTCCTTTACTCTGAGAAATATTCCTCACCAAGAGGTTCATTATTCACAGAAATTACTACATTTATTAAAAATGTTACTTATTAAACCCAGAGGAAAAACAAAAAATACTCCGGCGAAGGAGCCAAATATCTAAACTCAGCAAAAAAATAAACGTCTGACCTGAAACACACAGCCAGGGCAACTAAGGAGTGGCTCCGTAAGAAGCATCTCAAGGTCCTGGAGCGACCTAGCCAGTCTCCAGACCTGAACCCAATAGAAAATATTTGGAGGGAGCTGGAAGTCCGTATTGCCCAGCGACAGCCCCGAAACCTGAAGGATCTGGAGAAGGTCTGTATGTGGGCCAAAATCCCTGCTGCAGTGTGTGCAAACCTGGTCAAGAACTACAGGAAACAATCTCTGTAATTGATCTCAAAGGTTTCTGTACCAAATATTACATTCTGCTTTTCTGATGTATCAAATACTTATGTCATGCAATAAAATGCAAATGAATTACTTAAAAATCATACAATGTGAGATTTTCTGGATTTTTGTTTTAGATTCCGTCTCTCACAGTTGAAGTGTAAACATTACAGACCTCTACATGCTTTGTAAGTAGGGAAACCTGCAAAATCGGCAGTGTATCAAATACTTGTTCTTCCCACTGTAGGCGTCCAGAGGCCCATTATCAGAAACCATCCCTCCTGTGCCCCAATGGCACGTTGTGTTAGCTAATCCAAGTTGATCATAAATAAGGATAATTGATCATTAGAAAACCCTTTTGCAATTATGTTAGCACAACTGAAAACTGTTGTTCTGATTAAAGAAGCAATAAAACTGGCCTTCTTTGAACTAGTTAAGTATCTGGAGCATCAGCATTTCTGGGTTCGATTACAGGCTCAAAACCTTTCTTCTGAAACTCGTCAGTCTATTCTTGTTCTGAGAAATGAAGGCTATTCCATGCGAGAAATTGTCAAGAAACTGAAGATCTCGACAGCACAAACTGGCTCTAACCAGAATAGAAAGAGGTGTGGGAGGCCCCGGTGCACAACTGAGCAAGAGTACATAAGAGTGTCTAGTTTTAGAAACAGACGCTTCACAAGTCCCCAAATGACAGCTTCATTAAATAGTACCTGCAAAGTACCAGTCTCAAAGTCAACAGTGAAGAGGCGACTCCGGGATGTTCCTCTGTCCAGTGTCTGTGTTCTTTTGTCCATCTTAATCTTTTCTTTTTATTGGCCAGTCTGACATATGGCTTTGGCTTTTCCTTTGCAACTCTGCCTAGAAGGCCAGCATCCCGGAGTCGCCTCTTCACTGTTGACGTTGAGACTGGTGTTTTGCGGGTACTATTTCATGATTGAATAACATGTATGTGTACATTTAGTTTGCGATGTGAGCGGTGTGGTCAGCATGTGAGCAACACTGAATTATAACATCTTCCTGTTTGGCCCTGTCCGGGGGTGTCCTCGGATGGGGCCACAGTGTCTCCTGACCACTCCTGTCTCAGCCTCCAGTATTTATGCTGCAGTAGTTTATGTGTCGGGGGGGGGGGGGCTAGGGTCAGTTTGTTATATCTGGAGTACCTCTCCTGTCCTAATCAGTGTCCTGTGTAAATTTAAATATGCTCTCTCTAATTCTCTCTTTCTCTCTTTCTTTCTCTCTCTCGGAGGACCTGAGCCCTAGGACCATGCCCCAGGACTACCTGACATGATGACTCCTTGCTGTCCCCAGTCCACCTGGCCATGCTGCTGCTCCAGTTTCAACTGTTCTGCCTTATTATTATTTGACCATGCTGGTTATTTATGAACATTTGAACATCTTGGCCATGTTCTGTTATAATCTCCACCCGGCACAGCCAGAAGAGGACTGGCCACCCCACATAGCCTGGTTCCTCTCTAGGTTTCTTCCTAGGTTTTGTCCTTTCTAGGGAGTTTTTCCTAGCCACCGTGCTTCTACACCTGCATTGCTTGCTGTTTGGGGTTTTCGGCTGGGTTTCTGTACAGCACTTTGAGATATCAGCTGATGTACGAAGGGCTATATAAATACATTTGATTTGATTTGCAAAGTAAACAGTAATTTACTGATTATTGTAATTATTATTATCGTTGTTTATCCTACAGGAGTTTCATTAAAACCTTTTTGATTTCCACGGTTTGAAAAGCGGTAAATACTGTCCAGCATCAACCAAAGTTGGCAACAGTCGGACGCAGCAACGTGGGTTTTGTGTGAAAACATGGTGGAAATCAGTGACAGGAGATTTTTCAGCCTTCTAAGAGGACCAAATCTGAAGTGTGGTTGTATTCTTTTACAAGAGTGCTGAGGGGAACTTAATCGATATGTCTGCAGAGCATGCAACAACATGTGAAAAAACAAAACTTCAAATCTTTCTTTCACCACTACTTTTATCTGCAACACCTGGTACGGCCTCCAGTCGGGTAACGGCCCAGTACATCACTGGGGCAAAGCTGCCTGACATCCAGGACCTCTACACCAGGAGGTGTCAGAGGAAGGCCCTAAAAATGGTATTGTCAAAGCCACCCCAGTCAGACTGTTCTCTCTGCTACTACATAGCAAGCGGTACCGGAGTGCCAAGTCTAGGACCAAAAGGCTTCTCAACAGTTTTTACCCCCAAGCCATAAGACACCTGAACAGGTAACTAAATGGTTACCCGGACTATTGTGGGCCTCCCCCCCAACCCCTCTTTACACTGCTGCTGCTCTCTGTTTATCATATATACATAGTCACTTTAACCATATCTACATGTACATACTACCTCAATTGGCCTGACCAACCAGTGCTCCAGCACATTGGATAACCGGGCTATCTGCATTGTGTCCCGCCACCCACCAACCCCTCTTTACACTACTGCTACTCTCTGTTCAGCATATATGCCTTACTAACCAGTGTCTGTATATAGCCTTGCTACTCTTTTTTCAAATGTCTTTTTACTGTTTTATTTCTTTACTTACACGTGACAAATAAACTTTGATTTGATTTATAGCGAATGTATGATGATGTAGTCTATCACAGTGCCATCCGTTTTGTCACCAAAGCCCCATATACTACCCACCCACTGTGACCTGTACACTCTCGTTGGCTGGCCCTCGCTTCATACTCGTCGCCAAACCCACTGACTCCAGGTCATCTACAAGACCCTGCTAGGTAAAGCCCCACCTTATCTCAGCTCGCTGGTCACCATAGCAACACCCACCCATAGCACGCGCTCCAGCAAGTATATTTCACTGGTCATCCCCAAAGCCAGCACCAACTTTGGCTGCCTTTCCTTCCAGTTCTCTGCAGCCAAAAGACTGGAACAAATTGCAAAAATCACTGAAGCTGGAGACTCATATCTCCCTCTCTAACTTTAAGCGCCAGCTGTCAGAGCAGCTCACAGATCATTGCACCTGTACACAGCCCATCTGTACACAGCCCATCTGTACACAGCCCACCTGTACACAGCCCACCTGTAAACAGCCCACCTGTAAACAGCCCACCTGTAAACAGCCCACCTGTAAACAGCCCACCTGTACACAGCCCATCTGTAAACCTCCCATCTGTACACAGCCCATCTGTACACAGCCCATCTATCTACTTCATCCCCATGTTATTTTTGTTGTTGTTGCTTCTTTGCACCCCAGTATCTCTACTTGCATATTCATCTTCTGCACATCTATCATTCCAGTGTTTATTTGCTAAATTGTAATTATTTCTCCACTATGGCCTATTTATTGCCTTACCTCCGTACTTCATTTCCACACACTGTATATAGATTTTTCTACTGTATTATTGACTGTACAGTTGTTTCTTCCATGTGTAACTCTGTGTTGTTGTTTGTGTCGCACTGCTTTGCTTTATCTTGGCCAGGTCTCAGTTGTAAATGAGAACTGGCCTACCTGGTTAAATAAAGGTGTTCTCAACTGGCCTACCTGGTTAAATAAAGGTGATCTGGCCTACCTGGTTAAATAAAGGTGATCTGGCCTACCTGGTTAAATAAAGGTGATCTGGCCTACCTGGTTAAATAAAGGTGATCTGGCCTACCTGGTTAAATAAAGGTGATCTGGCCTACCTGGTTAAATAAAGGTGATCTGGCCTACCTGGTTAAATAAAGGTGATCTGGCCTACCTGGTTAAATAAAGGTGATCTGGCCTACCTGGTTAAATAAAGGTGATCTGGCCTACCTGGTTAAATAAAGGTGATCTGGCCTACCTGGTTAAATAAAGGTGATCTGGCCTACCTGGTTAAATAAAGGTGATCTGGCCTACCTGGTTAAATAAAGGTTAAATAAAAACAAAAAAACAGCTGTGAACCCCGAAACACACAACAGTCATATCCTCCACCTAGCTTCACTCATTCAGAACATTCATACAACAGCCGTGTGAATCTACAGCCGTGCGAATCTACAACCGTGTGAATCTACAGCCGTGTGAATCTACAGCCGTGCGAATCTACAGCCGTGCGAATCTACAGCCGTGTGAATCTACAGCCGTGTGAATCTACAGCCGTGTGAATCTACAGCCGTGTGGATCTACAGCTGGAATGTAGCTAGAGAATCTCCGAAATATGACATGTTCTACATTTTGTGGTCACCCGGCTCCAGTCACCCGGCTCCAGTCACCCGGCTCCAGTCACCAGGCTCCAGTCACCAGGCTCCAGTCACCCGGCTCCAGTCACCCGGCTCCAGTCACCCGGCTCCAGTCACCCGGCTCCAGTCACCCGGCTCCAGTCACCCGGCTCCAGTCACCCGGCTCCAGTCACCCGGCTCCAGTCACCCGGCTCCAGTCACCCGGCTCCAGTCACCCGGCTCCAGTCACCCGGCTCAGTTGTTTTCAGTGTAGGCTGTATGTGCTCAAGCTATACATCACATCAGGCTACATGTCAGTAGTCTCAATAGTTGCTGTGCTGTGTGTCTATGACTCAAGAGCCCTCTTCCTGTTGTAACATTCTTATCAGAGGACGCAAAGATTTTACCCTCAGCAGTCACGCCGCACACACTTGATTGCTCAGATCACAGATGAGGGGATCTTCCTGTTTTCTTAATAAAGTGTTACAAAGTTTCCCCATGTTTATCACCAGCCAAACAAGTCCTTCAGTTCCTTCAGAATAGAGCGGTCAGACGTTAGCTCATTATCAAACGGTCATTCACAACCACAAAGTTTTAAAAAACTCATCTGTGCCAGTCAGTCAGTCTGCTACTACGGTAGCCTTCAGGTCCACAATGCTGAGGAGCTTAGACAACAGTAGCTAGCCTAACCGGCTGGTCCAACACAGAGGACCATCTCTTCCTGTCCTGTGGTGGATGTCAAAGCAACAATGTGGTCTAAAACAAAGAGCCAACAAAGACAGACTGGGCTGAGAGCTGGCAGAGAGAGAGACTGGGCTGAGAGCTGGCAGAGAGAGAGACTGGGCTGAGAGCTGGCAGAGAGAGAAACTGGGCTGAGAGCTGGCAGAGAGAGAGACTGAGCTGAGAGCTGGCAGAGAGAGAGACTGGGCTGAGAGCTGGCAGAGAGAGAGACTGGGCTGAGAGCTGGCAGAGAGAGAGACTGGGCTGAGAGCTGGCAGAGAGAGAGACTGGGCTGAGAGCTGGCAGAGAGAGAGACTGGGCTGAGAGCTGGCAGAGAGAGAGACTGAGCTGAGAGCTGGCAGAGAGAGAGACTGGGCTGAGAGCTGGCAGAGAGAGAGACTGGGCTGAGAGCTGGCAGAGAGAGAGACTGGGCTGAGAGCTGGCAGAGAGAGAGACTGGGCTGAGAGCTGGCAGAGAGAGAGACTGGGCTGAGAGCTGGCAGAGAGAGAGACTGGGCTGAGAGCTGGCAGAGAGAGAGACTGGGCTGAGAGCTGGCAGAGAGAGACTGAGCTGAGGGCTAGCAGAGAGAGAGAGAGAGAGAGAGACTGAGCTGAGAGCTGGCAGAGAGAGAGAAAGAGAGAGGGAGAGGAGATGGAGAGAGGAGAGAGAAAAGAGAGAGATGCTGTGCATTCGGAAAGTATTCAGACTCCTTCCCTTTTTCCACATTTTGTTACATTTTAGCCTCATTCTAAAATTGATTCAATTGTATTTTTCCCCCAATCAATCGACACACAACACCCCATAATGACAAAGCAAAAACAGTTTTTTTAGAAATGTTTGCAAATAAAAATAAAATTCAGATCCTTTGCTATGACACACGAAATTGAGCTCAGGTGCATCCTGTTTCCATTGATCATCCTTGAGATGTTTCTACAACTTGATTGGAGTCCACCTGTGGTAAATTCAATTGATTGGACATGATTTGCAAAGGCACACACCTGTCTATATAAGGTCCCACAGTTGACAGTGCATGTCAGAGCAAAAACCAAGCCATGAGGTTGAAGGAATTGACCGTAGAGCTCCGAGACATGATTGTGTCGAGGCACAGATCTGGGGAAGGTTACCAAAGAAATTCTGCAGCGATGCCCCCCATCCAACCTGACAGAGCTTGAGAAGAAGAGGAGAAACTCAACAAAGGAGTGCCAAGCTTGTAGCGTCATACCCAAGAAGACTCGAGGCAGTAATCACTGTCAAAGGTGCTTCAGTAAAATACTGAGTAAATGGTCTGAACACTTATGCAAATGCAATATTTCAGTGTTTTTTTTTTTGTAAATATAAATTTCAAAAAAATTCTAAAACCTATTTTTGCATTGTCATTATGGGTTATTGTGTGTAGATTGATGAGAGAAAAAAACAATCATTTAATCCATTTCAGAATAAGGCTGTAACGTATCAAAATGTGGAGGTCTGAATGCTTTGCGAATGCCCTGTATTTATGGTGTAGGTAGATAATAAACCTAAGAGCTGCGTGAAACACAGCATCATGTGCCTTCAGGGTAGTGCTTGAGGTCTGCATAGAAATTACAACACTGTAGTCCAAGACAGACAGGAATGTACCCCGTAGCAACTCTTATGGAAGAAAAAACCCAGCCTTATGCCCGTAATAAAACCTTTTCTCAACTCAATCTTCTTCTCCAGATTCTCAACAGGACTAGTGAAGTTCTCATCCAAACTCCTAGATCTTTCTAGTTTCTAACTCATCAGATAAACAGCTTTCTAGTGAACGGATGTTTTAAGCAAAGAGTTTTCCTTTGTAACATATACAGTTACAAACACCCTTTCAAGTCAATATGAAAAATGACTGACAACTAACTACAGAGACGCAGTGAGCGTCCACATTTACAACATCAACCATCCAGGAGTCGAACAAATGCTCTGATGACTTAATGATCATTTGGTTCAGATAAGGGAGGTGGGATTAGTGATTCCCAATAGTAACATGTATATTAAACATTTATTTACAATAAATAGATGTTTGATGATACCTCCAAATATAAAATCGAAGTGAATAAAAAGTCCTCGATAAAAGGACTACAAAATAAATGGTTGACAGAACAGAAATGTAAATATCTTTGTCCCAAAACCTCCAGTTTCAATCGTGTTATGGTCCTGTTTAAGGTTGACAAATCAGACCCTCCATTAAGACCTGTCGTTTCAGGTACCGGCTCCCTAACTGAAAAACAGTCTGATGTGGACTCTCACATTCATCCATTAGTCAAACAGAAGTCATGCTATTTAAAAAGACACCACTGACTTTCTAATGAAACTACAAAATATACACGATATAAGTGAAGGACTAACATTCTGAATGATGGAGGTATGGTGGCCCTCTAGTTCTTCCTCTCCAACCAGCGACATGCCAACAAATGATAACATTCAGCTTGAGCAACTAGTTCTCACTAAAAAATATTTTCTATTTGACATTTGACCTCCAGACCCTTGGAACAGGGATGGGAAACCCATTATCGCCAAACTACACACATCTCTTCATGGAGAAATTCAAATTGGATTTCATTCATGAAAATAATCCTTACAAAGATCATGTCTAATATTGGAACGACGATACAGACGATTGCTTCGTGATCTGGACGGGTTCCTAACTTCCTTAACTCCAGAGGACAATCAATTTCCTTCACGATGGAAAAGAACATTACCTCTATACATTTCTTAGATGTATTTGTTACAGAGAAGGGACCGTCTCTAAGTACTACAGTTTTGCTATCAGCTGTCAGTATAGTATTTTTATCACCCTGACCCCATAAAAAAATATTTACCAGTCAGCCAACTGTGTCGCATTTGTAACACATAGGAAAAAATATGAATATGAAAATATGAATGAGCGTTTCTGATCGAGAGCTGGCTGGATGAGCGTTTCTGAACGAGAGCTGGCTGGATGAGCGTTTCTGATCGAGAGCTGGCTGGATGAGCGTTTCTGATCGAGAGCTGGCTGGATGAGCGTTTCTGAACGAGAGCTGGCTGGATGAGCGTTTCTGATCGAGAGCTGGCTGGATGAGCGTTTCTGAACAAGAGCTGGCTGGATGAGCGTTTCTGAACGAGAGCTGGCTGGATGAGCGTTTCTGATCGAGAGCTGGCTGGATGAGCGTTTCTGATCGAGAGCTGGCTGGATGAGCGTTTCTGATCGAGAGCTGGCTGGATGAGCGTTTCTGATCGAGAGCTGGCTGGATGAGCGTTTCTGAACGAGAGCTGGCTGGATGAGCCAGTTACTTAAAAAATCCCAAACAAGAACAAACCGTTTTCTGTCAACTGTGTGACTGAGGTTAGGACAGTTCCTGACCTAGTGTGACTGAGGTTAAGGTTAGGACAGTTTCTGACATAGTGTGACTGAGGTTAAGGTTAGGACAGTTTCTGACCTAGTGTGACTGAGGTTAAAGTTAGGACAGTTTCTGACCTAGTGTGACTGAGGTTAAGGTTAGGACAGTTCCTGACCTAGTGTGACTGAGGTTAGGTCAGTTCCTGACCTAGTGTGACTGAGGTTAAGGTTAGGACAGTTCCTGACCTAGTGTGACTGAGGTTAGGTCAGTTCCTGACCTAGTGTGACTGAGGTTAAGGTTAGGACAGTTCCTGACCTAGTGTGACTGAGGTTAAGTTTAGGACAGTTCCTGACCTAGTGTGTCTTTGAGGTTCTTGACGATGGATGCCTTCCTGGCGCTGTTCTTCCTCTCTACGTAGTTGGAGGGTACGAAGCCGGTCTTGTTGGTGGAGTTGCGGACCCTCCACCAGGACTTACTGTCGTCCAGCAGCCACAGCCGCTCGTTCTTCTTAATGTCCAACTCCTGGTCTTGCTGAGCCAGGTAGTCAAATTTGGCGATGACAATCACCTCTTCTGTCATCTTGGACCTCTGGACCTGAGAGACAGAGAGAAGATATAAGGTTTAGTTCTGTCATCTTGGACCTGAGGACCTGAGAGAGAGAGAATATATACAGTTTAGTTCTGTCATCTTGGACCTGAGGACCTGAGAGAGAGAGAAGATATACAGTTTAGTTCTGTCATCTTGGACTTGGGGAACAGGGATGAGGTACATGTCAGGATCGTTTAAACTCCAACCAGCAACAACACCCCAATCACCTTTCACACATTTTGTTACGTTACAGCCTTATTCTAAAATTGATTAAATTGTTTTTTCCCCTGAATCTACACACAATACCCCATAATGACTAAACAAAAACTAGTTTTAGAACATTTTGCAAATGTATAAACAAACTGAAATATCACATTAACATAAGTATTCAGACCCTTTACTCAGCACTTTGTTGAAGCACCTTTGGCAGCGATTACAGCCTTGAGTCTTCTTGGGTATGACACTACAAGCTTGGCACACCTGTGTCATGCCTCTCCTGTGAGGATCCAAAGATCAGGACAGTGGATCAGCGTCTACAGGGGAGGGATTGATGTGGCGGTTTTATGACACCTCACGTGGATCGTAAATTGTAATGCAGTAGACGACTCCTTTCTGGTGTCTAGTATGGGTGAATGGAACATCTCTGTGTTACAGAAGAGTTTGCCACCCAAAACTTCAACATCAATCAATGAACACTGGGACAATATATTTCAACATCCTAATGTTGGGAATGATGAGAGATGGAATATGGAAAATGTACGTCTATTTTGTGACGTCATTACAATTGGTATAAAGACATTATAACGAAAACATTGCAACTTGAAGAGCTTTTACATATCAGGTTTACATCCTTTACGTTGTGTAGACAATATCAAAAATAAAGAGAATGTTTTTGTGATTTTAGTTCTCAAACGGGATCATAGTAATTATGATAACTTGCCTCGTAACTTGCCATGCCCCAGTACGTCATCATGGCAAAAACGCCACATTTTTTTACCCGAGGGTATAAAACAATGTGTTAAGAATTAACATAGGAGACTAAACGGGCCACGAGCTGCTGCTAGGTGTACATTAGTCACGACAGTGGAACTCAACACGAGGTTGAAGAAGACAAAGGAACCTCTAACAATCAATGCTACAGTTAAGTAGCTGTCCTAAGTCCTGTATCTAAGAAAGTTCATTTACGTCGGACCATCCGGTTATTCACTCCAAATCATCGTCAGCTACACTGCTCTCATCACAACTCTGGAGATCATCGACACGGCTGATTAGCCGTCCTCAGGAGACCACTCTGGGATCATCGACACGGCTGATTAGCCGTACTCAGGAGACCACTCTGGGATCATCGACACGGCTGATTAGCCGTCCTCAGGGGACCACTCTGGGATCATCGACACGGCTGATTAGCCGTCCTCAGGAGACCACTCTGGGATCATCGACACGGCTGATTAGCCGTCCTCAGGAGACCACTCTGGAGATCATTGACACGGCTGATTAGCCGTCCTCAGGAGACCACTCTGGAGATCATCGACACGGCTGATTAGCCGTCCTCAGGAGACCATTCTGGAGATCATCGACACGGCTGATTAGCCGTCCTCAGGAGACCATTCTGGAGATCATCGACACGGCTGATTAGCCGTCCTCAGGAGACCACTCTGGAGATCATCGACAAGGCTGATTAGCTGTCCTCAGGAGACCACTCTGGAGATCATCGACACGGCTGATTAGCCGTCCTCAGGAGACCATTCTGGAGACCACTCTGGAGATCATCGACACGGCTGATTAGCCGTCCTCAGGAGACCATTCTGGAGATCATCGACACGGCTGATTAGCCGTCCTCAGGAGACCACTCTGGAGATCATCGACACGGCTGATTAGCCGTCCTCAGGAGACCACTCTGGAGATCATCGACACGGCTGATTAGCCGTCCTCAGGAGACCATTCTGGAGATCATCGACACGGCTGATTAGCTGTCCTCAGGAGACCATTCTGGAGATCATCGACACGGCTGATCATTCAAACAGCACTCTCGTGCGTTTTGCCAGCAGCTCTTCGTTGTGCTTCAAGCCTATCAACTCCCGAGATGAGGCTGGTGTAACCGAAGTGAAATGGCTGGCTAGTTAGCGCGCGCTAATAGCGTTTCAAACGTCACTCTCTCTGAGCCTGTGGTTGTTTTTTTATTTATAAATTTATTTATTTTTTACCTTTATTTAACCAGGCAAGTCAGTTAAGAACAAATTCTTATTTTCAATGACGGCCTAGGAACAGTGGGTTAGCTGCCTGTTCAGGGGCAGAACGACAGATTTGTACCTTGTCAGCTCGGGGGTTTGAACTTGCAACCTTCCGATTACTAGTCCAACGCTCTAACCACTAGGCTACCCAGCTGCCCCCGAGCTACCCAGCCGTTTCTCTTGCTCTGCATGGGTAACGCTGCTTTGAGTGTGGCTGTTGTCGTTGTGTTCCTGGTTCGAGCACAGGGAGGAGCGAGGAGAGGGACGGAAGCTATACTGTTACACTGACAATACTAAAGTGCCTATAAGAACATCCAATTGTCAAAGGTTAATGAACTACAAATAGTATAGAGAGAAATAGTCCTATAATTCCTATAATAACTACATGACGGATGTGGTGTACCCCTCAATGCACTTATTGATAAAGCCAATGACGGATGTGGTGTACCCCTCAATGCACTTATTGATAAAGCCAATGACGGATGTGGTGTACCCCTCAATGCACTTATTGATAAAGCCAATGACGGATGTGGTGTACCCCTCAATGCACTTATTGATAAAGCCAATGACGGATGTGGTGTACCCCTCAATGCACTTATTGATAAAGCCAATGACGGATGTGGTGTACCCCTCAATGCACTTATCGATAAAGCCAATGACGGATGTGGTGTACTCCTCAACGCACTTATTGATAAAGCCAATGACGGATGTTGTGTACTCCTCAATGCACTTATTGATAAAGCCAATGACGGATGTGGTGTACTCCTCAATGCACTTATTGATAAAGCCAGTGACGGATGTGGTGTACTCCTCAACGCCATCGGAAGAATCTCGGAACATATTCCAGTCTGTGATAGTAAAACAGTCCTGTAGTTTAGCATCTGCGTCATCTGACCACTTTTGTATTGACCGAGTCACTGGAGCTTCCTGCTTTAGTTTTTGCTTGTAAGCAGGAATCAGGAGGATAGAATTATGGTCAGATTTGCCAAATGGAGGGAGAGCTTTGTATACGTCTCTGTGTGTGGAGTAAAGGTGGTCTAGAGTTTCTTTCCCTCTGGTTGCACATTTAACATGCTGATAGAAAGGAGGAAAAACTGATTTAAGTTTCACTGCATTTTCCTGTTTGCTTATGACGGTATACAGCTCATTGAGTGTGGTCTTAGTGCCACCATCGGTCTGTGGTGGTCTGTAGACAGCTACGAATAATACAGATGAAAACTCTAGGTAGACAGTGTGGTCTACAGCTTATCATGAGATACTCTACCTCAGTCGAGCAAAACCTCAAGACTTCCTTAGATTTCGTGCACCAGCTGTTGTTTACAAATATACATAGACCGCCACCCCTTGTATTACCGGAGGCAGCTTTTCTATCCATCCGACATTGTTCCGCCACGACTCGGTGAAACATACGATTTTACAGTTTTTAATGTCCCGTTGGTAGGATATACGTACTTTTAGTTTGTCCAATTTATTATCCAGCGATTGTACGTTGGCCAATAGTACCGATGGTAAAGGCAGATTAGCCACTCGTCGGCAGATCCTCACAAGGCACCCCGATCTCCTTCCGCGAAACCTCTTCTGTCTCTTTCTCCTGCGAATGACGGGGATGAGAGCCTGTTCGGGTGTCTGTAGTATATCCCTCTCGTCCCACTCATTTAAGGTGAGTAACTTTTCGGTCATAAGAGACGGTAGCAGCAACATTATGTACAAAATAAGTCACAAACAATGCGAAAAAAACAACGAAATATCACTGTTGGTTAAGAACCCATAAAACGGCAGCCCTCCGGACAGACAACGGACGGTTTAGTCTCAACAGCCCTGGACGGTTTGGTCTCAACAGCCCTGGACGGTTTAGTCTCAACAGCCCTGGACGGTTTAGTCTCAACAGACAACAGACGGTTTAGTCTCAACAGCCCTGGACGGTTTAGTCTCAACAGCCCTGGACGGTTTAGTCTCAACAGCCCTGGACGGTTTAGTCTCAACAGCCCTGGACGGTTTAGTCTCAACAGCCCTGGACGGTTTAGTCTGTATTTTAGCTAACAATTATTACATTAATCTATTTATAGGTTTGGCTAAACTTCCAGAATTACAAGTTAGCTACCTTGGAGGTTTCTCTGACAATCTCAATAACATGACCGAACTATTTTATATTAACCAACACACTGAACATCTTACCTGTACTGCATCAAAGCTGTCAAATTCAGAGTTACGATGCTTCGCTGATGACCTCTAATGACCTCTGATGACCTGAAAAAAAGAAAACAGAAGAAGCCTATTGTCAACAATGATGTTATTTTCATTGGAGATATATTGTGTGGGTGGTTTAACAGTGTTTAGGGCCCATCTAATCATCCCATATCAGAACATAATTATTAATGAACCATTCACAACAAAATCAGAACATTTTATTAGATGCTTTTAATAAAGAGATTAAGCTCACACTCATAAAACAAAAATGAAGAGAAATTACTGGGATGTTGTTTCATCTTCCTTAGTTGAATAAACCGACTAAGTCTCTGAACAAGAGAGTCCGCTAAATGACTAAAATGTAAAATGACAAACCCAGAGGTGACAGCCCTGGATGGTTTAGTGTCAACAGCCCTGGATGGTTTAGTGTCAACAGTCAACAGATGGTTTAGTCTCAACAGCCCTGGATGCTTTAGTGTCAACAGTCAAAAGATGGTTTAGCGTCAACAGCCCTGGATGGTTTAGTCTACAGGTCGGTAGTTGAGCACTCATGTCTGTAGCCATGAAATGCTTTGAAAGGCTGGTCATGGCTCACATCAACACCATTATCCCAAAAACTCTAGACCCACTCCAATTTTCATACTGCCCCAAAAGATCCACAGATGATGAAGTCCATATTGCACTCCAAAAGGAACACCTATGTGAGAATGCTGTTGACTACAGCTCAGCGTTCAACACCACAGTGACCACAAAGCTCATCAATAAGCTAAGGACCCTGGGACAAACACCTCCCTCTGCAACTGGATCCTGGACTACCTGACGGGCAGCCCCCAGCCCCCAGGTGGTGAGGGTAGTTAACAACACATACCCCACACTGATCCTCAACACTGGAGCTCCCCAGGGGTGCGTGCTCAGCCCCCTCCTGTACTCCCAGTTCACTCAGGACTGCACGGCAAGGCACGACTCCAACACCATCATTACATTTGCCGATGACACAACAGTGGTAGGCCTGATCATCGACAACGATGAGACAGCCTATAGGGAGGAGGTCAGAGACCTGGCCGTGTAGTGCCAGGACAACAACCTCTCCCTCAATGTGATCGAGACAAAAGAGATGATTGTGGACTACAGGAAAAATTGGACCGAGCACGCCCCCATTCTCATCTACAGGGCTGTAGTGGAGCAGGTTGAGAGTTTCAAGTTCCTTGCTGTCCACATCACCAACAAACTAACATGGTCCAAGCACACCAAGACAGTCGTGAAGCGCGAAACAACAAAACCTATTTCCCCTCAGGAGACTGAAAAGACTTGTCAGTGGTCCTCAGGTCCTCAAAAGGTTCTACAGCTGCACCATCGAGATTGGTTGAATCACTGCCTGGTATGGCAATTTCTCGGCCTCCGACCGCAAGGCACTACAGAGGGTAGTGCGAACGGCGCAGTACATCACTGGGGCCAAGCAGGACCTAAACACCAGGCGGTGTCAGAGGAAGGCCCTAAAAATGGTCAAAGACTCCAGCCACCCTAGTCATAGACTGTTGGCTCTGCTACCGCACGGCAAGCGGTACCAATATGGTCCAATATGCTTCTAAACAGTTCTACCTCCAAGCCATAAGACTCCTGAACATCTAGTCAAATGGCTACCCAGACTATTCACATTGCCCCCCTCTCCTCTCCACACCAATGCAACTCTCTGTTGTCATCTATGCATAGTCACTTTAATTAACTCGACCTACATGTACATACTACCTCAACCAACTGGCACGCCCCTGTATATATTGTTATATTTCACTGCTCTTGAATTACTTGACACTTTTATCTCTTATTCTTATCTGTATTTTTTTTAAACTGCATTTTTGGTTAGGGGCTTGTAAGTAAGCATTTCACTAAGGTCTACACCGGTTGTATTCGGCATGTGACTAATAAAATTGAAAATGAATGGGGGCAGAACTTCTGCAGACACCGCGTCTGGGTTGCTTTTTTAGCCTGCTAGTTACTTAGCTAACTATTTATCTAGCGTTGGATACTAAACTCAGTGTGTTCAATGTTCAAGCTAGCTAACATGGCTACTTAGCTAGCTAACGAACATCTTCGGATTTGTACCTACTAAAAGGAATCTAGCTAGCTATATTATCTACACTGAATCGACCTCACAAGTTGCCCTATGCTTTTTTTCAACTAACGCTAGCTAGCTAATATATAGACCCTTTATACTGGTAACTAGCAAAATCAAGGAAAGACTAGAGTTGTTTGAGCTGTTATGGTGTGGGGTGAATTTTCCTGGTTTAGGTCCACTCTACCACTTAGATGCCAATAAATACACAGCAATTGTGAGTGATTATCTTCAACCTATGGTGAAGCCTTTATCCTGATGGGAGTGGTCTCTTCAAGTTGACTGCTGGTATTTACTTAAATATTCAAAGTAAATAAAAGATAGCAGAAATGTTCCAGACGCGCAAACAGCTTATTTCTCTGAAATGTTGTGCTCAGATAATCCATCCACCTAACAGGTGTGGCATATCAAGAAGCTGATCAAACAACATGATCCTTACACAGGTGCACCTTGTGCTGGGGACAAAGTCCTCCCTTCCACTGACATACTGTTATTTTCAGATCTTGTTGTTTCTCTCTCTCTCTCTCCCTCCCTCCCTCTCTCTCTAATTAACGTAACCTCTGCCGGCTCTTACTGACACCTGTCCCTTTGGTAGGAGCCCCCTCTCCTTTACCGCAGGAGCCCCCTTTACCGTAGGAGCCCCCTCTCCTTTACCGTAGGAGGCCTCCTCTCCTTTACCGTAGGAGGCCTCCTCTCCTTTACCGTAGGAGGCCCCCTCTCCTTTACCGTAGGAGGCCCCCTCTCCTTTACCGTAGGAGGCCCCCTCTCCTTTACCGTAGGAGGCCCCCTCTCCTTTACCGTAGGAGGCCCCCTCTCCTTTACCGTAGGAGGCCCCCTCTCCTTTACCGTAGGAGGCCCCCTCTCCTTTACCGTAGGAGGCCCCCTCTCCTTTACCGTAGGAGGCCCCCTCTCCTTTACCGTAGGAGCCCCCTCTCCGTTACCGTAGGAGGCCCCCTCTCCTTTACCGTAGGAGCCCCCTCTCCTTTACCGTAGGAGCCCCCTCTCCTTTACCGTAGGAGCCCCCTCTCCGTTACCGTAGGAGGCCCCCTCTCCTTTACCGTAGGAGCCCCCTCTCCTCTACCGTAGGAGCCCCCTCTCCTTCCATTTACTGTAAACTGACACCAGACGTTGAAAAGTAGTTTAAAATTTGGTCAGTCCGTTCTGGCGTTGATTTCAACGGACTGATGTTTGGCCCAAACATAGACATCTATGATTGGTTTAGATTTGGTCCGTCCGTGGACATAGACATCTATGATTGGTTTAGATTTGGTCCGTCCGTGGACATAGACATTTATGATTGGTTTAGATTTGGTCCGTCCGTGGACATAGACGTCTATGATTCACAAGTTCGGACTATACGGTAAATTACAGTACAGGAGAGGAATATACGGTAAATTACAGTACAGTACAGGAGAGGACTATACTGTAAATTACAGTAGAGTACAGTACAGTACTATACGGTAAATTACAGTAGAGTACAGGACAGGACTATACGGTAAATTACAGTACAGTACAGGAGAGGAATATACGGTAAATTACAGTACAGTACAGGAGAGGACTATACTGTAAATTACAGTAGAGTACAGTACAGGAGGGGATTATACAGTAAATTACAGTACAGGAGAGGACTATACAGTAAATTACAGTAGAGTACAGTACAGGACTATACGGTAAATTACAGTAGAGTACAGGAGAGGAATATACAGTAAATTACAGTAGAGTACAGTACAGGACTGTACGGTAAATTACAGTAGAGTACAGTACAGGAGAGGACTATACGGTAAATTACAGTAGAGTACAGTACAGGACTTTAGCCCTCGTGAATAGAGTTGTATTGCATGTTAAACTTTGAAATTAATGTTTTTTATTTAGCAAACATTTTAAGTGAAAAATCAGAGCCAACGCAACTCTGCAACTGTGGAATATCCCCAGTGTTATATCTGTGCAACCAGCTGGCCTAGTGCTGATATGACTAGGTCAATAACAATCTAACTGGTCTCCTCCTCTCCTGTGAGACCAGGAGCCTGGACCAGAGTAATAATACCTGAGGAATGTGTGTGATCTTAGGACTCCACCCTCCATTTCAAAACAGCCATGACCGCTTCACACTGCACGCACACACACACACACACACACACACACTGCACAGACTGCACACACACACACTGCACAGACTGCACACACACACACACACTGCACAGACTGCACACACACACTGCACAGACTGCACACGCACACACACTGCACAGACTGCACACACACACTGCACAGACTGCACACGCACACACACTGCACACACACACACACACACTTCCGGAATGGCTTCCTCTTTACCTTGACATTATGATTGATCCGCCTGTCTGTTGTTTAATATGTGCAGAAGGTACAAACATGGAGGGTTATTATTGGTTTGTGTTGTTTTAGCGAGGAGGACGAGAAGGAGGAACATCAGAGTGTGTACAGTAGACTGTGGTCCTAGCTACTTCCTGGCTCCTAGTTCCTAGCTACTTCCTGGCTCTGAGCTCCTAGCTAGTTCCTGGCTCCTAGCTAGTTCATAGCTCTTGGCTCCTAGCTAGCTCCTGGCTCCTAGCTAGCTAGTTCCTGGCTCCTTGCTAGCTCATGGCTCCTAGCTAGCTCATAGCTCCTAGCTAGCTCGTAGCTAGTTCCTAGCGAGTTCCTAGCTCCTGGCTCCTAGTTAGCTCCTGGCTCCTAGTTAGCTCCTGGCTCCTAGTTAGCTCCTGGCTCCTAGTTAGCTCCTGGCTCCTAGTTAGCTCCTGGCTCCTAGTTAGCTCCTGGCTCCTAGTTAGCTCCTGGCTCCTAGTTAGCTCCTGGCTCCTAGTTAGCTCCTAGCTAGTTCCTAGCTCCTGGCTGGCTCCTAGCTAGTTCCTGGCTCCTAGCTATTTCTTAGCTCCTGGCTCCTAGCTAGCTCCTGGCATGTCGTCTCCTGCCTCCACTCCGTCAGCTCAGCCAACTATAATTACATTCATGAACCCTGGGAGGGAGGCAACATAGGGAGGGAGCACCGGGCTGGCTCGCAAAAACAAAGAGCTGATTTTACTCTGCCTGTAAAGAGCTGAAGGCCTGGAAGTCCCTCCTCTCCACCCCTCACAGGGCTGGCGAAGACAAAGAAGACAAAGCTCCACTCTTCCTCTCTTCTCCACTCTTCCTCACCCTTCTTCCTCACCCCTCTTCCTCTCCTACTCCTCAAATCAACTATTCTGCATTGGTCGAATTGTTTAAACATTCATTTTCTCCATTTTGTTACATTACAGCCTCATTCTAAATGTATTAAATTGTTGTTTTTCCTCATCAATCTACACACAATATCCCATTATGACAAAGCAAAAACAGGTTTTTAATAAAACAACAGAAGCCATACCCGTTGTCTTTGCTGTGTGCTGAGGGTTGTTGTCCTGTTAGAAGGTGAAGGGCTCAGAGACTCAACGTTATCAGCTGTTGTCAAACACACGTGAGTCTGAATATATGATTATCTTCCTCAAAAGTGCGCAGGTGAATTCCAATACCTTTTATGAAGGCAGAAACCAAATCAAAATAATGGGGTTTTACTCATACCGTTTATATAGGCAGAAACCAAATCAAAATAATGGGGTTTTACTCATACCGTTTATATAGGCAGAAACCAAATCAAAATAATGGGGTTTTACTCATACCGTTTATATAGGCAGAAACCAAATCAAAATAATGGGGTTTTACTCATACCGTTTATATAGGCAGAAACCAAATCAAAATAATGGGGTTTTACTCATACCGTTTAAATAGGCAGAAACCAAATCAAAATAATGGGGTTTTACTCATACCGTTTATATAGGCAGAAACCAAATCAAAATAATGGGGTTTTACTCATACCGTTTATATAGGCAGAAACCAAATCAAAATAATGGGGTTTTACTCATACCGTTTATATAGGCAGAAACCAAATCAAAATAATGGGGTTTTACTCATACTGTTTACATAGGCAGAAACCAAATCAAAATAATGGGGTTTTACTCATACCGTTTATATAGGCAGAAACCAAATCAAAATAATGTGGTTTTACTCATACCGTTTATATAGGCAGAAACCAAATCAAAATAATGGGGTTTTACTCATACCGTTTATATAGGCAGAAACCAAATCAAAATAATGGGGTTTTACTCATACCGTTTATATAGGCAGAAACCAAATCAAAATAATGGGGTTTTACTCATACCGTTTATATAGGCAGAAACCAAATCAAAATAATGGGGTTTTACTCATACCGTTTATATAGGCAGAAACCAAATCAAAATAATGGGGTTTTACTCATACCGTTTATATAGGCAGAAACCAAATCAAAATAATGGGGTTTTACTCATACCGTTTATATAGGCAGAAACCAAATCAAAATAATGGGGTTTTACTCATACCGTTTATATATGCAGAAACCAAATCAAAATAATGGGGTTTTACTCATACCGTTTATATAGGCAGAAACCAAATCAAAATAATGGGGTTTTACTCATACCGTTTATATAGGCAGAAACCAAATCAAAATAATGGGGTTTTACTCATACCGTTTATATAGGCAGAAACCAAATCAAAATAATGGGGTTTTACTCATACCGTTTATATAGGCAGAAACCAAATCAAAATAATGGGGTTTTACTCATACTGTTTATATAGGCAGAAACCAAATCAAAATAATGGGGTTTTACTCATACCGTTTATATAGGCAGAAACCAAATCAAAATAATGGGGTTTTACTCATACCGTTTAAATAGGCAGAAACCAAACAGTAACATAACAGCTGAAACAGAAGGTAAACAGAGACAGTGGTAGGCCCCATGTTAACTCTGAATAGAAAGGTAAACTGAGGGAGGCCCCATGTTAACTCTGAATAGAAAGGTAAACTGAGGGAGGCCCCATGTTAACTCTGAATAGAAAGGTAAACTAAGGGAGGCCCCATGTTAACTCTGAATAGAAAGGTAAACTGAGGGAGGCCCCATGTTAACTCTGAATAGAAAGGTAAACTGAGGGAGGCCCCATGTTAACTCTGAATAGAAAGGTAAACTGAGGGAGGCCCCATGTTAACTCTGAATAGAAAGGTAAACTGAGGTAGGCCCCATGTTAACTCTGAATAGAAAGGTAAACTGAGGGAGGCCCCATGTTAACTCTGAATAGAAAGGTAAACTGAGGGAGGCCCCATGTTAACTCTGAATAGAAAGGTAAACTGAGGGAGGCCCCATGTTAACTCTGAATAGAAAGGTAAACTGAGGGAGGCCCCATGTTAACTCTGAATAGAAAGGTAAACTGAGGTAGGCCCCATGTTAACTCTGAATAGAAAGGTAAACTGAGGTAGGCCCCATGTTAACTCTGAATAGAAAGGTAAACTGAGGTAGGCCCCATGTTAACTCTGAATAGAAAGGTAAACTGAGGGAGGCCCCATGTTAACTCTGAATAGAAAGGTAAACTGAGGGAGGCCCCATGTTAACTCTGAATAGAAAGGTAAACTGAGGGAGGCCCCATGTTAACTCTGAATAGAAAGGTAAACTGAGGGAGAACCCATGTTAACTCTGAATAGAAAGGTAAACTGAGGTAGGCCCCATGTTAACTTCTGAATAGAAAGGTAAACTGAGGTAGGCCCCATGTTAACTCTGAATAGAAAGGTAAACTGAGGGAGGCCCCATGTTAACTCTGAATAGAAAGGTAAACTGAGGGAGGCCCCATGTTAACTCTGAATAGAAAGGTAAACTGAGGTAACATGGTCCTAGGCTAGAACCTTTAAGATGAGAACTAGTTCACGGCCAGCAGCCCACCTAGCCCTCTGACCCCCTGTTGAGGTGGTGGTAACAGGTCACAGCCCTCTGACCCCCTGTTGAGGTGGTGGTAACAGGTCACAGCCCTCTGACCCCCTGTTGAGGTGGTGGTAACAGGTCACAGCCCTCTGACCCCCTGTTGAGGTGGTGGTAGAGGACCAACAACAGGACATCCACTGTCATTAACACTAATATCTTAATCATGCTATGCTAGCAGGATAACACAGGCCACCACTAACCCATCTCCCTCACAGAGAACAGAGGATTTAAAACAACAGTGGCAGCAGTACAGATAACTCATCCTTTGACTTGTCGAAGGCCACATCTCTTTAAGAAAGCAAGGCATTAGCCCAACTCTCACCTCTGACACAGTCACCTTAACGGTGTTAACACAATGCATATGCTAAGCTAACGCAAAGCTAGCGCTTATATCTTGTACTGACGGCGGCTGAGCAATCACCAGTCAGTTACAGGAAGTAGGAAAAGTTCACCGCACGCTGAATACCAACGAGAACTACGGCAGTTTATACAGCGTTGCAACTCTTCCACCACAACAATGCTGCACATGGCCTCGTTGTGGATAACAGACAACCATGGTGCACAACTTCCTCCCAGTGCAACACACAGCTGGTGAGAAGGAGATATCTTATCTTTACCACGAGAGGAATGACAGAGTGATAGGATGAACTCACACCACATCCTTAATGCCTCCACAGTTGCATGCTGCCATATGGCTGTCTGTGTGTATTCAGAGAAAAACTACAGCTAAGACAGTTGAACAGCACCACCACTACTGCTGCTAAGACAGATGAACAGCACCACTACTACTGCTGCTAAGACAGATGAACAGCACCACTACTACTGCTGCTAAGACAGATGAACAGCACCACTACTACTGCTGCTAAGACAGATGAACAGCACCACTACTACTGCTGCTAAGACAGATGAACAGCACCACTACTACTGCTGCTAAGACAGATGAACAGCACCACCACTACTGCTGCTAAGACAGATGAACAGCACCACTACTACTGCTGCTAAGACAGATGAACAGCACCACTACTACTGCTGCTAAGACAGCTGAAGAGCACTACTACTGCTGCTGCTAAGCCAGTTTAACAGCACTACTACTACTGCTAAGACAGTTGAACAGCACCACTACTGCTGCTGCTAAGACAGTTGAACAGCACAACTACTACTGTTGCTGCTAAGCCAGTTGAACAGCACCACTACTACTGCTGCTGCCAAGACAGTACTGGTGCTGCTAAGCCAGTTGAACAACACAACTACTGCTAAGCCAGGTGAACAACACCACTACTGCTAAGCCAGGTGAACAGCACCACTACTGCTGAGACAGTTGAACAGCACTACTACTACAACTGCTGAGACAGTTGAACAGCACCACCACTGCTGCGACAGTTGAACAGCACCACTACTACTGCTGCGAAGACAGTTGAACAGCACCACTACTACTGCTGCTAAGACAGTTGAACAGCACCACTACTACTGCTGCTAAGACAGTTGAACAGCACCACTACTACTGCTGCTAAGACAGTTGAACAGCACCACTACTACTGCTGCTAAGACAGTTGAACAGCACCACTACTACTGCTGCTAAGACAGTTGAACAGCACCACTACTACTGCTGCTAAGACAGTTGAACAGCACCACTACTACTGCTGCTAAGACAGTTGAACAGCACCACTACTACTGCTGCTAAGACAGTTGAACAGCACCACTACTACTGCTGCTAAGACAGTTGAACAGCACCACTACTGCTGCTGCTAAGACAGTTGAACAGCGACACAACTGCTGTTGCTAAGACATATGAAGTATACTACAGCTGCTGCTAAGACAGTTGAACAGCACGAATACTGCTGCTAAGCCAGTTTAACAGCACTACTACTGCTGCTAAGACAGATGAACAGCACCACTACTACTGCTGCTAAGACAGATGAACAGCACCACTACTACTGCTGCCAAGACAGATGAACAGCACCACTACTACTGCTGCCAAGACAGATGAACAGCACCACTACTACTGCTAAGACAGTTGAACAGCACCACTACTGCTGCCAAGACAGATGAACAGCACCACTACTACTGCTGCTAAGACAGTTGAACAGCACCACTACTACTGCTGCTAAGACAGTTGAACAGCACCACTACTACTGCTGCTAAGACAGTTGAACAGCACCACTACTACTGCTGCTAAGACAGTTGAACAGCACCACTACTACTGCTGCTAAGACAGTTGAACAGCACCACTACTACTGCTGCTAAGACAGTTGAACAGCACCACTACTACTGCTGCTAAGACAGTTGAACAGCACCACTACTGCTGCTGCTAAGACAGTTGAACAGCGACACAACTGCTGTTGCTAAGACATATGAAGTATACTACAGCTGCTGCTAAGACAGTTGAACAGCACGAATACTGCTGCTAAGCCAGTTTAACAGCACTACTACTGCTGCTAAGACAGATGAACAGCACCACTACTACTGCTGCTAAGACAGATGAACAGCACCACTACTACTGCTGCCAAGACAGATGAACAGCACCACTACTACTGCTGCCAAGACAGATGAACAGCACCACTACTACTGCTAAGACAGTTGAACAGCACCACTACTGCTGCCAAGACAGATGAACAGCACCACTACTACTGCTGCTAAGACAGTTGAACAGCACAACTACTACTGTTCCTGCTAAGCCAGTTGAACAGCACCACTACTACTGCTGCTAAGACAGTTGAACAGCACAACTACTACTGTTCCTGCTAAGCCAGTTGAACAGCACCACTACTACTGCTGCTAAGACAGTTGAACAGCACCACTACTACTGCTGCTAAGACAGTTGAACAGCACCACTACTACTGCTGCTAAGACAGTTGAACAGCACCACTACTACTGCTGCTAAGACAGTTGAACAGCACCACTACTGCTGCTGCTAAGACAGTTGAACAGCGACACAACTGCTGTTGCTAAGACATATGAAGTATACTACAGCTGCTGCTAAGACAGTTGAACAGCACGAATACTGCTGCTAAGCCAGTTTAACAGCACTACTACTGCTGCTAAGACAGATGAACAGCACCACTACTACTGCTGCCAAGACAAATGAACAGCACCACTACTACTGCTGCCAAGACAGATGAACAGCACCACTACTACTGCTGCTAAGACAGATGAACAGCACCACTACTACTGCTGCCAAGACAGATGAACAGCACCACTACTACTGCTGCCAAGACAGATGAACAGCACCACTACTACTGCTAAGACAGTTGAACAGCACCACTACTGCTGCCAAGACAGATGAACAGCACCACTACTACTGCTGCTAAGACAGTTGAACAGCACCACTATTACTACCGCTAAGACAGTTGAACAGCACCACTACTGCTGCTAAGACAGTTTAACAGCACCACTACTACTGCTGCTAAGACAGTTGAACAGCACCACTATTACTACTGCTAAGACAGTTGAACAGCACCACTACTGCTGCTGCTAAGACAGTTGAAGAGCACGAATACTGCTGCTAAGCCAGTTTAACAGCACTACTACTGCTGCTAAGACAGATGAACAGCACCACTACTACTGCTGCCAAGACAGATGAACAGCACCACTACTACTGCTGCCAAGACAGATGAACAGCACCACTACTACTGCTGCTAAGACAGATGAACAGCACCACTACTACTGCTGCCAAGACAGATGAACAGCACCACTACTACTGCTGCCAAGACAGATGAACAGCACCACTACTACTGCTAAGACAGTTGAACAGCACCACTTCTGCTGCCAAGACAGATGAACAGCACCACTACTACTGCTGCTAAGACAGTTGAACAGCACCACTATTACTACCGCTAAGACAGTTGAACAGCACCACTACTACTGCTGCTAAGACAGTTGAACAGCACCACTATTACTACTGCTAAGACAGTTGAACAGCACTACTACTACTGCTAAGACAGTTGAACAGCACCACTACTGCTGCTGCTAAGACAGATGAACAGCACCACTACTACTGCTGCTAAGACAGATGAACAGCACCACTACTACTGCTGCTAAGACAGATGAACAGCACCACTACTACTGCTGCTAAGACAGATGAACAGCACCACCACTACTGCTGCTAAGACAGATGAACAGCACCACTACTACTGCTGCTAAGACAGCTGAAGAGCACTACTACTGCTGCTGCTAAGCCAGTTTAACAGCACTACTACTACTGCTAAGACAGTTGAACAGCACCACTACTGCTGCTGCTAAGACAGTTGAACAGCACAACTACTACTGTTGCTGCTAAGCCAGTTGAACAGCACCACTACTACTGCTGCTGCCAAGACAGTACTGGTGCTGCTAAGCCAGTTGAACAACACAACTACTGCTAAGCCAGGTGAACAACACCACTACTGCTAAGCCAGGTGAACAGCACCACTACTGCTGAGACAGTTGAACAGCACTACTACTACAACTGCTGAGACAGTTGAACAGCACCACTACTGCTGCGACAGTTGAACAGCACCACTACTACTGCTGCGAAGACAGTTGAACAGCACCACTACTACTGCTGCTAAGACAGTTGAACAGCACCACTACTACTGCTGCTAAGACAGTTGAACAGCACCACTACTACTGCTGCTAAGACAGTTGAACAGCACCACTACTACTGCTGCTAAGACAGTTGAACAGCACCACTACTACTGCTGCTAAGACAGTTGAACAGCACCACTACTACTGCTGCTAAGACAGTTGAACAGCACCACTACTACTGCTGCTAAGACAGTTGAACAGCACCACTACTACTGCTGCTAAGACAGTTGAACAGCACCACTACTACTGCTGCTAAGACAGTTGAACAGCACCACTACTGCTGCTGCTAAGACAGTTGAACAGCGACACAACTGCTGTTGCTAAGACATATGAAGTATACTACAGCTGCTGCTAAGACAGTTGAACAGCACGAATACTGCTGCTAAGCCAGTTTAACAGCACTACTACTGCTGCTAAGACAGATGAACAGCACCACTACTACTGCTGCTAAGACAGATGAACAGCACCACTACTACTGCTGCCAAGACAGATGAACAGCACCACTACTACTGCTGCCAAGACAGATGAACAGCACCACTACTACTGCTAAGACAGTTGAACAGCACCACTACTGCTGCCAAGACAGATGAACAGCACCACTACTACTGCTGCTAAGACAGTTGAACAGCACAACTACTACTGTTCCTGCTAAGCCAGTTGAACAGCACCACTACTACTGCTGCTAAGACAGTTGAACAGCACAACTACTACTGTTCCTGCTAAGCCAGTTGAACAGCACCACTACTACTGCTGCTAAGACAGTTGAACAGCACCACTACTACTGCTGCTAAGACAGTTGAACAGCACCACTACTACTGCTGCTAAGACAGTTGAACAGCACCACTACTACTGCTGCTAAGACAGTTGAACAGCACCACTACTACTGCTGCTAAGACAGTTGAACAGCACCACTACTACTGCTGCTAAGACAGTTGAACAGCACCACTACTACTGCTGCTAAGACAGTTGAACAGCACCACTACTGCTGCTGCTAAGACAGTTGAACAGCGACACAACTGCTGTTGCTAAGACATATGAAGTATACTACAGCTGCTGCTAAGACAGTTGAACAGCACGAATACTGCTGCTAAGCCAGTTTAACAGCACTACTACTGCTGCTAAGACAGATGAACAGCACCACTACTACTGCTGCTAAGACAGATGAACAGCACCACTACTACTGCTGCCAAGACAGATGAACAGCACCACTACTACTGCTGCCAAGACAGATGAACAGCACCACTACTACTGCTAAGACAGTTGAACAGCACCACTACTGCTGCCAAGACAGATGAACAGCACCACTACTACTGCTGCTAAGACAGTTGAACAGCACAACTACTACTGTTCCTGCTAAGCCAGTTGAACAGCACCACTACTACTGCTGCTAAGACAGTTGAACAGCACAACTACTACTGTTCCTGCTAAGCCAGTTGAACAGCACCACTACTACTGCTGCTAAGACAGTTGAACAGCACCACTACTACTGCTGCTAAGACAGTTGAACAGCACCACTACTACTGCTGCTAAGACAGTTGAACAGCACCACTACTACTGCTGCTAAGACAGTTGAACAGCACCACTACTGCTGCTGCTAAGACAGTTGAACAGCGACACAACTGCTGTTGCTAAGACATATGAAGTATACTACAGCTGCTGCTAAGACAGTTGAACAGCACGAATACTGCTGCTAAGCCAGTTTAACAGCACTACTACTGCTGCTAAGACAGATGAACAGCACCACTACTACTGCTGCCAAGACAGATGAACAGCACCACTACTACTGCTGCCAAGACAGATGAACAGCACCACTACTACTGCTGCTAAGACAGATGAACAGCACCACTACTACTGCTGCCAAGACAGATGAACAGCACCACTACTACTGCTGCCAAGACAGATGAACAGCACCACTACTACTGCTAAGACAGTTGAACAGCACCACTACTGCTGCCAAGACAGATGAACAGCACCACTACTACTGCTGCTAAGACAGTTGAACAGCACCACTACTGCTGCTAAGACAGTTTAACAGCACCACTACTACTGCTGCTAAGACAGTTGAACAGCACCACTATTACTACTGCTAAGACAGTTGAACAGCACTACTACTACTGCTAAGACAGTTGAACAGCACCACTACTGCTGCTGATAAGACAGATGAACAGCACCACTACTACTGCTGCTAAGACAGATGAACAGCACCACTACTACTGCTGCTAAGACAGATGAACAGCACCACTACTGCTGCTAAGACAGTTTAACAGCACCACTACTACTGCTGCTAAGACAGTTGAACAGCACCACTATTACTACCGCTAAGACAGTTGAACAGCACCACTACTGCTGCTAAGACAGTTTAACAGCACCACTACTACTGCTGCTAAGACAGTTGAACAGCACCACTATTACTACTGCTAAGACAGTTGAACAGCACTACTACTACTGCTAAGACAGTTGAACAGCACTACTACTACTGCTAAGACAGTTGAACAGCACCACTACTGCTGCTGCTAAGACAGTTGAACAGCACCACTATTACTACTGCTAAGACAGTTTAACAGCACCACTACTACTGCTAAGACAGTTTAACAGCACCACTACTACTGCTGCTAAGACAGTTGAACAGCACCACTACTACTGCTGCTGCTAAGACAGTTGAACAGCACCAGTACTACTGCTGCTGCTAAGACAGTTGAACAGCACCAGTACTGCTCTTGCTGCTAAGACAGTTGAACAGCACCAGTACTGCTGCTGCTAAGCCAGTTGAACAACACCACTACTGCTAAGCCAGTTGAACAACACCACTACTGCCGAGACAGTTGAACAGCACTACTACCACAACTGCTGAGACAGTTGAACAGCACCACTACTGCTGCTGCTAAGACAGATGAACAGCACCACTATTACTGCTGCTAAGACAGTTGAACAGCACCACTACTACTGCTGCTAAGACAGTTGAACAGCACCACTACTACTGCTGCTAAGACAGTTGAACAGCACCACTACTACTGCTACTAAGACAGTTGAACAGCACAACTACTACTGTTGCTGCTAAGCCAGTTGAACAGCACCACTACTACTGCTGCTAAGATAGTTGAACAGCACCATTACTACTGCTGCTAAGAAAGTTGAACAGCACCATTACTACTGCTGCTAAGACAGTTGAACAGCACCACTACTACTGCTGCTAAGACAGTTGAACAGCACCACTACTGCCGTTGGCAAGCCAGTTGAACAGCACCACTACTGCTGCTGCTAAGACAGTTGAACAGCGACACAAATGCTGTTGCTAAGACATATGAAGTATACTACAGCTGCTGCTAAGACAGTTGAACAGCACGAATACTGCTGCTAAGCCAGTTTAACAGCACTACTACTGCTGCTAAGACAGATGAACAGCACCACTACTGCTGCCAAGACAGATGAACAGCACCACTACTACTGCTGCTAAGACAGATGAACAGCACCACTACTACTGCTGCCAAGACAGATGAACAGCACCACTACTGCTGCCAAGACAGATGAACAGCACCACTACTACTGCTGCTAAGACAGTTGAACAGCACCACTACTGCTGCTAAGACAGTTGAACAGCACCACTACTGCTGCTGCTAAGACAGTTGAACAGCACCACTATTACTACTGCTAAGACAGTTGAACAGCACTACTACTACTGCTAAGACAGTTGAACAGAACCACTACTGCTGCTGCTAAGACAGTTGAACAGCACCACTATTACTACTGCTAAGACAGTTGAACAGCACCACTACTACTGCTAAGACAGTTTAACAGCACCACTACTACTGCTGCTAAGACAGTTGAACAGCACCACTACTACTGCTGCTGCTAAGACAGTTGAACAGCACCAGTACTACTGCTGCTGCTAAGCCAGTTGAACAGCACCAGTACTGCTGCTGCTAAGCCAGTTGAACAGCACCAGTACTGCTGCTGCTAAGCCAGTTGAACAACACCACTACTGCTAAGCCAGTTGAACAACACCACTACTGCTAAGCCAGTTGAACAACACCACTACTGCCGAGACAGTTGAACAGCACTACTACCACAACTGCTGAGACAGTTGAACAGCACCACTACTGCTGCTGCTAAGACAGTTGAACAGCACCACTATTACTACCGCTAAGACAGTTGAACAGCACCACTACTGCTGCTAAGACAGTTTAACAGCACCACTACTACTGCTGCTAAGACAGTTGAACAGCACCACTATTACTACTGCTAAGACAGTTGAACAGCACTACTACTACTGCTAAGACAGTTGAACAGCACTACTACTACTGCTAAGACAGTTGAACAGCACCACTACTGCTGCTGCTAAGACAGTTGAACAGCACCACTATTACTACTGCTAAGACAGTTTAACAGCACCACTACTACTGCTAAGACAGTTTAACAGCACCACTACTACTGCTGCTAAGACAGTTGAACAGCACCACTACTACTGCTGCTGCTAAGACAGTTGAACAGCACCAGTACTACTGCTGCTGCTAAGACAGTTGAACAGCACCAGTACTGCTCTTGCTGCTAAGACAGTTGAACAGCACCAGTACTGCTGCTGCTAAGCCAGTTGAACAACACCACTACTGCTAAGCCAGTTGAACAACACCACTACTGCCGAGACAGTTGAACAGCACTACTACCACAACTGCTGAGACAGTTGAACAGCACCACTACTGCTGCTGCTAAGACAGATGAACAGCACCACTATTACTGCTGCTAAGACAGTTGAACAGCACCACTACTACTGCTGCTAAGACAGTTGAACAGCACCACTACTACTGCTGCTAAGACAGTTGAACAGCACCACTACTACTGCTACTAAGACAGTTGAACAGCACAACTACTACTGTTGCTGCTAAGCCAGTTGAACAGCACCACTACTACTGCTGCTAAGATAGTTGAACAGCACCATTACTACTGCTGCTAAGAAAGTTGAACAGCACCATTACTACTGCTGCTAAGACAGTTGAACAGCACCACTACTACTGCTGCTAAGACAGTTGAACAGCACCACTACTGCCGTTGGCAAGCCAGTTGAACAGCACCACTACTGCTGCTGCTAAGACAGTTGAACAGCGACACAAATGCTGTTGCTAAGACATATGAAGTATACTACAGCTGCTGCTAAGACAGTTGAACAGCACGAATACTGCTGCTAAGCCAGTTTAACAGCACTACTACTGCTGCTAAGACAGATGAACAGCACCACTACTGCTGCCAAGACAGATGAACAGCACCACTACTACTGCTGCTAAGACAGATGAACAGCACCACTACTACTGCTGCCAAGACAGATGAACAGCACCACTACTGCTGCCAAGACAGATGAACAGCACCACTACTACTGCTGCTAAGACAGTTGAACAGCACCACTACTGCTGCTAAGACAGTTGAACAGCACCACTACTGCTGCTGCTAAGACAGTTGAACAGCACCACTATTACTACTGCTAAGACAGTTGAACAGCACTACTACTACTGCTAAGACAGTTGAACAGAACCACTACTGCTGCTGCTAAGACAGTTGAACAGCACCACTATTACTACTGCTAAGACAGTTGAACAGCACCACTACTACTGCTAAGACAGTTTAACAGCACCACTACTACTGCTGCTAAGACAGTTGAACAGCACCACTACTACTGCTGCTGCTAAGACAGTTGAACAGCACCAGTACTACTGCTGCTGCTAAGCCAGTTGAACAGCACCAGTACTGCTGCTGCTAAGCCAGTTGAACAGCACCAGTACTGCTGCTGCTAAGCCAGTTGAACAACACCACTACTGCTAAGCCAGTTGAACAACACCACTACTGCTAAGCCAGTTGAACAACACCACTACTGCCGAGACAGTTGAACAGCACTACTACCACAACTGCTGAGACAGTTGAACAGCACCACTACTGCTGCTGCTAAGACAGTTGAACAGCACCACTATTACTGCTGCTAAGACAGTTGAACAGCACCACTACTACTGCTGCTAAGACAGTTGAACAGCACCACTACTACTGCTGCTAAGACAGTTGAACAGCACCACTACTGCTGCTGCTAAGACAGTTGAACAGCACCACTATTACTGCTGCTAAGACAGTTGAACAGCACCACTACTACTGTTGCTGCTAAGACAGTTGAACAGCACCACTACTACTGCTGCTAAGACAGTTGAACAACACTACTACTGTTGTTGCTAAAACAGTTGAACAGCACCACTATTACTGCTGCTAAGACAGTTGTCTTAGCCCTGTCGCCTCACAGTTAACACAGGAGGATGACGAATGAAATAGGAGTTGAGAGAGAAGGATTTTCCACAGAACTTGCCTAGATTGTGGAGTCAGTATGGAGAGAGAGCAGAATGGTTGTGGAGTCAATATGAGAGAGAGCAGAATGGTTGTGGAGTCAGTATGGAGAGAGAGCAGAATGGTTGCGGAGTTAGTATGGAGAGAGCAGAATGGTTGCGTAGTCAGTATGGAAAGAGAGTAGAATGGTTGCGGAGTCAGTATGGAGAGAGAGCAGAATGGTTGGAGTCAGTATGGAGAGAGAGCAGAATGGTTGTGTAGTCAGTATGGACAGAGAGCAGAATGGTTGTGTAGTCAGTATGGAGAGAGAGCAGAATGGTTGCGGAGTCAGTATGGAGAGAGAGCAGAATGGTTGCGGAGTCAGTATGGAGAGAGAGCAGAATGGTTGCGGAGTCAGTATGGAGAGAGCATCAGAATGGTTGCGGAGTCAGTATGGAGAGAGCATCAGAATGGTTGTGGAGTCAATATGGAGACAGTAGAATAGTCCATTCATGAGCTACATTCTGACGGCCAGGGTACGTAGGCCATGAAATACAAATGGTATAGAGAGAAATAGTCCTATAAATACTATATTAACTACAACCTAAAACCTCTTACCTTGGAATATTGAAGTCTCATGTTAAAAGGAACAAACAACTTTCATATGTTCTCATGTTCTGAGCAAGGAACTCAAACGTTAGCTTTCTTACATGGCACATATTGCACTTTTACTTCTCCAACACTTTGTTTTTGCATTATTTAAACCAAATTGAACATGTTGCATTATTTAAATCAAATTGAACATGTTTCATTATTTATTTGAGACTAAATTGATTTTATTAATGTATTATATTAAGTTAAAATAAGTGTTCATTCAGTATTGTTGTAATTGTCATTATTACATTAAATTTTTTTATATATTTTTTTTTAATCGGCCGACTAAATCGGTTGAAAAATCATAATCGGTCAACCTCTAGTACATAGGCCAGGGTACGTAGGTTAGGGTACGTAGGTTAGGGTACGTAGATCAGGGTACGTAGGCCAGGGTACGTAGGTCAGGGTACGTAGGCCAGGGTACGTAGGCCAGGGTACGTAGGCCAGGGTACGTAGGCCAGGGTACGTAGGCCAGGGTACGTAGGCCAGGGTACGTAGGCCAGGGTCAGGGTACGTAGGCCAGGGAACGTAGGCCAGGATACGTAGGCCAGGGTACGTAGGCCAGGATACGTAGGCCAGGGTACGTAGGCCAGGGTACGTATGCCAGGGTACGCAGGCCAGGGTACGTAGGCCAGGGTCAGGGTACGCAGGGTATGTAGGCCAGGGTGCGTAGGCCAGGGTCAGGGTCCATAGGGTACGTGGGTCAGGGTAATCTCTGGAGGATGAGGATGTCTATACATCAGGCAGTCTAAAACTGAATCTGAGTAACACTAGAGCTCAGTCTTCCCAGTAGATTGTTGATTGCAGGGGCTCGGCAGGAGAGTGTGGGGAAGCAGGAAAACGGCAATACATGAACTCACTCACTCACTCACTCACTCAGACAGACAGACGGACGGACGGACGGACGGACGGAAGGACGGGCGAGAGCAGAACGGACGGACGGACAGACGGACAGACGGACGGACGGACGGACAGACGGACAGACGGACAGACGGGCAGAGGGGCAGAGTAGAACAGAGAGACAGACAGAGAGAGGGGCAGAGTAGAACAGAGACAGACAGAGAGAGGGGCAGAGTAGAACAGAGAGAGACAGAGAGAGGGGCAGAGTAGAACAGAGACAGACAGAGAGAGGGGCAGAGTAGAGCAGAGTAACCTAATCCCTTGGACTGCCTGCTAAAATTACAGGTCTCCAGGCTGATGGAATGTGCTGCTCTGTGAGCTCTGAGCAAGGCATCCTCCAGCACTACTGCTGCCCTTCCTCACAGCACACACTGTACACACACTGTACACACACACACACTGTACGCACACTGTACGCACACTCACTGTACACACTGTACGCACACTCACACTGTACACACACACACACTGTACACACACTCACACAGTACACACACACACACACACACAGTACACACACATACTACACACACATACTACACACACTGACACAAACACACTGTACACACATGGTACACACACTACACACACTGTACACACTCACTGTACACAAACACACGGTACACACACACACTACACACTGTACACACACTGTACACACTCACTGTACACAAACACACTGTACACACATGGTACACACACACTACACACTGTACACACACTCACTGTACACAAACGGAGTGTCTGAACCAAGAATGGACAGTGCAGGGCAGTGAAAGACCAGTTTAGAGAAGACTAGGCAGAGATACAAGTGGGTGTGACCCAGTGTTTCTGCTGTAGTAATTTAGCTGTGGTGCTGCGCCACAGCAAAAGAATACGTAACGTGAACAAAATATTTCTGTGCAGTTTGAAGATGCTTAGAACAGTCCACATGTAAACTTCCTCTGCAGACTAAACCAGTAATGAATAGAAAAACGATCATTCTATGGGGCTGTCTGGTTTATCTATTTACCTGGTCGGCTGGTTGTAGTACATTCTATAGGGCTGTCTGGTTTATCATTTATTTACCTGGTCGGCTGGTTGTAGTACATTCTATAGGGCTGTCTGGTTTATCATTTATTTACCTGGCCGGCTGGTTGTTGTACATTCTATAGGGCTGTCTGGTTTATCATTTATTTACCTGGTCGGCTGGTTGTTGTACATTCTATGGGGCTGTCTGGTTTATCATTTATTTACCTGGTCGGCTGGTTGTTGTACATTCTATGAGAGAGAACTATTCCTCGTTCAGGTTGCCAGAGCCATAGGGAAGAAAACATTCTGACAAGCAGTCACCACCAGTCTTAATGGGGGGAAAAGCAGTTTAAATGGCCTTTGTTAAAAACAGGAGGATCCAGCTTTTCCATTCCTACTTTATTTCTCAATGTGTGAAAACTGCACCATTTTACCGGAACAGCCATTTGCTGTGTGTGCATAGGGGAGAGCGCTGCTAAATGTAGCACGGATCAATTGTAGGGTAACTTGGGGTAGAACCCCTTCCTCCCTAAATGTTCTTGTGAGTGACTTAAATGTAGATGTTTTTGTTGTTGTTGAGCAAGAGTAGTGGCAACCAGGGGGATAGTGGTGACATGAAGTGGTTTCTGTGAGAACTGCATACTGCTAATAGCATACCTGATATTATGGATCATGCATAGGTATATGGATGCCATGGGCCAATATGTGTTAAAATAATTTAACTAGTCATTTTACCAAGGTGTTATTTGGCTGATACAGGGCCTTAAGAAAGTATTCAGACCCGTTGACTTACTCTACATTGTTTCGTTACAGCCTTATTCTAAAACACGTGTTTACAAATGGTTGCAAATTTATACAAAATATGAAACAGAAATACCTTATTTACATCAGTGTTCAGACCCTTTGCTATGGGACTGGAAATTGATCTCAGGTGCATCCTGTTTCCATTGATCATCCTTGAGATGTTTCTACAACTTGATTGGAGTCCACCTGAGGTAAATTCAATTGATTGGACATGATTTGGAAAGGCACACACCTGTCTATACAAGGTCCTACAGTTGACAGTGCATGTCAGAGCAAAAACCAAGCTATGAGATTGAAGGAATTGTCCGTAGAAGGTCCCCAAGAAAACAATGGCCTACATAATTCTTAAATAGAATAAGTTTGTAACAACCAAGACTCTTCTTAGAGCTGGCCGCCAAACTGAACAATCGGGAGAGAAGGGCCTTGGTCAGGGAGGTGACCTAGAACCCAATGGTCACTCTGACAGAGCTCCAGACCATCAGGCTGCTGAATAGACACCACAAGTCAGCTGTTTCTACCCCCAGATCATCAGGCTGCTGAATAGACACCACTAGTCAGCTGTTTCTACCATCAGACTGCTGAATAGACACCACTAGTCAGCTATATCTACCCCCAGACCATCAGGCTGCTGAATAGACACCACTAGACAGCTGTTTCTACCCCCAGACCATCAGGCTGCTGAATAGACACCACTAGTCAGCTATATCTACCCCCAGACCATCAGGCTGCTGAATAGACACCACTAGTCAGCTGTTTCTACCATCAGACTGCTGAATAGACACCACTAGTCAGCTGTTTCTAACCCCAGACCATCAGGCTGCTGAATAGACACCACTAGTCAGCTACATCTACCCCCAGACCATCAGGCTGCTGAATAGACACCACTAGACAGCTGTTTCTACCCCCAGACCATCAGGCTGCTGAATAGACACCACTAGTCAGCTATATCTACCCCCAGACCATCAGGCTGCTGAATAGACACCACTAGTCAGCTGTTTCTACACCCAGACCATCAGGCTGCTGAATAGACACCACTAGTCAGCTGTTTCTACCATCAGGCTGCTAAATAGACACCACTAGTCGGCTGTTTCTACCCCCAGACCATCAGACTGCTGAATAGACACCACTAGTCAGCTGTTTCTACCCCCAGACCAGACTGCTGAATAGACACCAATAGTCAGCTGTTTCTACCCCCAGACCAGGCTGCTGAATAGACACCACTAGTCAGCTGTTTCTACCATCAGGCTGCTGAATAGACACCACTAGTCAGCTGTTTCTACCCCCAGACAGACTGCTGAATAGACACCAATAGTCAGCTGTTTCTACCCCCAGACCATCAGACTGCTGAATAGGCACCAATAGTCAGCTGTTTCACTGTGCACTGCAGCCACATCTGCGACCGTGTTCATGTGACTTAATATGTATATATTTTTACAAAAACAGCAGCAGTGACAATGGGTCATGGGAAAGTTGGCGCCCGGGCCAGCTGTGAGGCAGGAAGTGGGGACATGGGAGAGGACGGACGGGAGGGGGGGGGGGGGGGGGGGGTCGGAGAATGACACAACACCCCTTTGACACAGTGACAGAAGTTCAACTTCAGAGTTCAGACACAGTCAAGATGACTTTGTCTCCTCCTCAACGTGCCAGACAAGTTCAATCTGATATATCGTCCTTAACAAGGCTTTAAGCCCGGAGGCCACTAAATTTGATCCAAGCGAAGAAATTCCATCTCAGTGTCAGAATAAGAAAAAAAGGCTGTTCCATTGTCCTGAATGGGTCGGTCAGCGCTACACCTAATATTTTAATGGGACGGCCGGCGCTACACCTAATATTTTAATGGGACGGTCGGCGCTACTCCTAATATTTTAATGGGACGGTCGGCGCTACTCCTAATACCTGAATGGGACGGTCGGCGCTACTCCTAATATCTGAATTAGAACAGGGTGAATAGTGATTAGAGATGGCCGACAGACACGGGCTGTGACTGGCAGACAGACACGGGCTGTAACTGGCAGACAGACACGGGCTGTAACTGGCAGACAGACACGGACTGTAACTGGCAGACAGACACGGACTGTAACTGGCAGACAGACACGGACTGTAACTGGCAGACAGACACGGACTGTAACTGGCAGACAGACACGGGCTGTAACTGGCAGACAGACACGGGCTGTAACTGGCAGACAGACACGGGCTGTAACTGGCAGACAGACACGGACTGTAACTGGCAGACAGACACGGACTGTAACTGGCAGACATGGGCTGAGGCTGCGCCTGAGTTTCACGTTTGGGGAAGATAATTTTCACCATAACAATGCACCTTTATGATAAAGCATTACATGCATAATTGCATGTGCCATCACTCTTGAGAACAGTGTTTTCCCTCTGAGTGGATTTTGGAAACATTCGTGTTTATAGCCTATTGCCATGTGCGCATTGCTGTGAAGATACGTGAAGAAACAGCATAATAGTTCAACATTTTAAGCTAAAAGTTCTGATCTGTCGCATCAACCTCATTGCTTTCAAGTTAATTTTTTATGCTAGTGGATGTGTATGTTAATGTGGGATCTAACGCATCCCACAACTGTCCCAGACTACGTTTGGAATATTTATTTCAAGAACAGCAGGACAATTTGACCAACAGAATAAGTCAACTTTGTACTATGGGGGATAGTAGATTGACATAGGCTGCTGTTGGTTAGATCTACTACTCATCTGGTTGGCTGACGAGAAGTAGATGTGGACAGTTCTTCTAGCATCTTCTGCATCCCTGATGTGTCCGTCTTCATTTGTAGTCTGTGAGAAGGACCCGAGATTATTATGAAAAGGACCCAATCACGTGACGGGCATTGGCAAATAAGAATTGCGATATCTAAGAGAGCCATGTGAGTGAGTGGTGCTTCGGAGCCGGGAGAAGGGAATTATAATAATTATATTCGGCCCAAGGGTTCAATGGTCACAAAGGACATGGATTTTTTAAAGGGATATTACAGCCACACGAAGGGGATGCCGTCGGGAAATCCGAGGCATTATCAAGTGCATGTCAAATCGTGAATGAGAGAGACTGATGAAGTGTGTTCAGCCTGCCTTGCCTTTCATGTGACTTTTTTCAAATCATCAGTAGTCGCATCATGCAGCCTTAGAATGTATTAAAAATCAAAACATATAGATCAACGTTTGTCTCAGAGTACAACTCAGAGGATGTTATTCTGTTCTTCTGAAATAAACTACATTTTCTTCATATTACGTTTCTTTAGACATGTCTCAAATAAATAATGGATGTGAAAGTGTAGGCTATATTACATGGATTTATTAGGCTCGGAGTTCCACGATGCCTTACCACCATCGGCCTCTATGGAGATGGTGTCCTCAAGCTGCCCCTCACCAGTCTAACAGAGGAATTCAAGTGTTCAAAAACCAGGCTCCAGAAGACACTGAATGAATCTCGAGACCCAGTGGTGAGCAACAACGCACCGACCTTGGCAACTGGGCGCAAATGGAGGCCAGGAAAAGCAGTCCAGGAGGCAACAGCAGCCCTCAGACATGCTGACATTGTGGGTCATGTTCAGCAAGGGAGAGGAGGCCTTGGGCTAACTAGCCGTGCTGCTTGGAGTAAGGCCACTGCACCAGAGCGGCGGAAGATGCTAGTGCAGGAAGTACGCCATCAGGAGGAGGCTGCAAGGTGGGCCAAGGCAGTCTCTCTTTCCAAACAGGGACAGTGGACTCGATGGGACAGTGTGGAGAAGAGGAAGATCAGCTGGAAGGATCTGTGGGCCATGGAAGCGAGGCGGTTGAGCTTTTCCATCAGAGCAACATATGACGTCCTTCCAACTCCAGTTAATCTTCACCAATGGTATGGTGAAGATCCGGACTGTGCCCTCTGTTCCATGCCAGCCAACCTCAGGCGCATTCTCACGGGGTGTAAAACAAGCCTCACCCAAGGACGCTACACTTGGCCAAGTCCTTAAAAACCTTGCGTCCGCCCTGGAGGACAAGCGAGCTGCCACCAACTCCCTACCAACCCCAGCAGCATCACACCCCTTACGGACAAACTTTGTCCGCGAAGGGGCTAAACCACCGAAGCGCGGCTCGACACCATTAGAGCGAGACCAGCTGCGCTTGGCCCGCGACTGGAAAATGCTAGCTGACATTGGCCGGCAACTTGTGTTTCCTCCGGAGATCGCAACCACCACCCTAAGACCTGACATGGTGCTCTGGTCCCGTTCGCTCAAGAAGGTCTTCATCATTGAGCTCACAGTACCCTGGGAGGACTCAGTAGATGAGGCTTATGAGGGAAAACATCTGCGCTATGCCGATCTAGCTGCCGAAGCACGGCATCATGGCTGGAACACAGAAGTCCGACCAGTGGAGGTGGGCTGCAGAGGTTTTGTGGCAACATCTACAACCAGACTGCTTAGAGAACTTGGAATTAAGGGCCAGAGCCAGCGTTCGGAAATCAAAGCTGTATCGGAGGTGGCAGAAGGCAGCAGTCAGTGGCTCTGGATGAAGAGGAAAGACCCCAGCTGGGCCCCGAAGTGAGAGGGCCAGGAGATATGCGGTCAACAATGCTTGACTCAGGGAGGAGGACGCCCCTGCCATGCATAGTCCCATGGGATGTTGGCTATCATCAACAAGGCAACTCCTATGACTAATTGGGAATGGGACGCAAGCGTAGGATTGATCACCCTGTCGTTGGCCGCCTTTGGGGAGGGTGTATAGTGTGAAAGGCCGAAACACCCTAGGAACCAAAGGTACACTACTGATGATGCGCTCCCCAAATTTCACCAGGCTCACTGTTCATTAACTCTTGGAAGTGCTTGCACAAAGGATAGTAACATCTCATCCTGTGTTCTTGGAATCAGACTTTTTAAAATGTAGATGTACCAAAAGGTCTGCTTTCTCCAACTATTTCCCAGCCACCTGATAAATTCAGGGCAGCAACGTTATTGAGAGCAGTAGCAACATATTTGCAGTTCTCCATGGCTAACATTATATATTGTTTTTTAATTCAGTAGAAAGGATTATCTAGGCATTATGAGCAGCTCATTTTAAACACAAGATGCAACACCGCAAACCAATCCTCTCTCCTCTCTCAGCATGTCCAGCCCACTCATTATCTCAGCCAATCATGGCTAGCGGGAAGGTTGCTTCCTTTCTCTGTGGCTAAACCAACTAGGCTCGTAATGTAACAATTGTATTATATTTACAGACGACATACAAGTTTGATATTAAGGTACATGAAAGATCACATTCGAGAACCAATTTCTGCCAAAAAAAATGCATTTTGATTAAAAAAATATATTTTTTACATTCAAACGGCTCTTCTGTAATTTCGTGACTTGCAACATATGCCTAGTTTCCTGAAATCGGGTCACATGACCAGTTAAGTTTTATTTTACGGTGGGTGGACCGGAGGTCATCATTGTAATAGTAATTAGAAGTAAACATTCAATTCAATTTAAAATGTCAATGTGTACCAGCTAAATTGCAGTGGTCTGAAAGGATAGGTTCATTCTATCAATTCTGTTTCTATGATTGAAATGACACCGACCCTGAATTCAAGAGCATGTTGTGTCTCAACAGAGTGTGCACAACACAAAAAACCTCAGATGTGAATTTGGGTCTAAGCTATAACATATGCCAAAATGAAACGAAAATTGGAGTTTGTGTTTAGATATTTGACGATTAAGGGTTTAAAATGTTCATAAAATAGTTTAACACTGTCTGTAAGCTCTTAAATGATATCAAAGTCGAAGACGAAGACATCACTAGACATGTCTAATGATATGGTGGGGTATGCAAAACGGGTCAAATGTCTCTCTTTAAGGTCCAAAAAGACACTTTGGCCACTTCTTCTATGGGCAAACATCTATGGAAATCAAAAGGGATGCTGTCAAAAGGTGATTGAATTCAAATGGATTTACCCAGGAGCATCTTTGGAAGCAGATGATGCCATGCCATATAGATGTAGACTAGACTAGGTTAGCTAGGCTAGGTTAGCTAGACTAGGTTAGCTAGTGTAACAGTATAACTTTAGACCGTCCCCTCGGCCAGAGCAAAGGGGAACCACTACTTCAAGATCTCAGAGCAAGTGACGTCACCGATTGAAACGCTATTTAGCGCGCACCACCGCTAACTAGCTAGCCGTTTCACATCCGTTACACTTGGCTAGGTTAGCTCGGCTAGGTTAGCTAGGCTAGGTTAGCTAGGCTAGGTTAGGTTAGCTAGGCTACACACAACAAGGGAAATTATTGTAAGAAGGGTGAAAGAGAGAAGGAAGCGGACATGTTTTTCTCTCACACAGAACCACACCTGTTCTGCTGTTGGGAATGCTCCTTCCTTCCTTACAGAAATCAGGTTAAAGTCACCTACTCTATACACGTGCACACACACACACTGTAGGCCTATTTTCTATGTTCACCCCTTTCTCTTCCTGTGTTGCTGGTGAGAAAATATGTTTAGACTTACCTGACTGAGTAATAGTGAAACAGCTGAGGCCTACTCTTATAATGTAGAACCATATCTCCCATGGTGCAGCCTGTTCTCACCACCTTGGAGACCTTGTCCTTCACCAAACCCATGAAGTGTGGCTGGGACGAAAAACTGAAAATGATTGACACCGACATTGCCTTCCTCTTACCCGGCGTATTTTGCATATGTCTGTAATTTTAATACACACCGGTTCCTGTAAACCATTATTTGGTCAACAGTAAACCCATTATGTTGATTCCTGCTATGAAAGTATCTGCCCGGCGCTGTCTGTGGGCTGCTGTGTGAGCGCTCTGTCTCCTCACACAGAGGAGAGATGCCTGCGACTGTTGCTCAACGTTCTATTGGAGGGAAACTGATAGTTTTCAAAGCAGCTACTACTGTTCTGATTACACAGCTTTCTGGGAGTATATCATTTATTTAATCACCTCTTAAGACCCCCTAGAGTCCATGTCAGCTCCCCCACGGAAATCTAATTAGCATAATAAACAAGTCGTCAAAAGTCCCACCAGCATCTTGGGAACCGTCTGAAGCCTGTACAGCTGATAACGTCTGTCTGATTTGAAAACAAATCCGATTTTATTGGTCACATAAACATATTTAGCAGATGTTATTGCAGGTGTAGTGTAATGCTTGTCAGTTTCTAGACATATGTTATATGCCACTTTGTAGGGACTGTTTTTTAAACTGTTTCAGTTCTTAATGCTAGCTAGCTGAGCTCGTTAGCTTGCTCCTGGTAACCCTCTAGGCAGAGCGGTGCAGTGCGGCATGGGGAAGGAGGCAGGGCTTGTGAGTGAGAGACACATTAAGTAAATAAGGCCACGTCACTACAATGTCAACATCTGCACACTGCCGGATGGTTCTGGAGAGAAAAGGGAAAGTAGAGCTGGGAAGTGGAAAGGAAAGGAGGACTGGGAAGGGGAAAGGAAAGGAGGACTGGGAAGTGGAAAGGAGAGGAGAGGAAAACTGGGAAGTGGAGAAGAACACTGGGAAGTGGAAAGGAAAGGAGAACTGGGAAGTGGAAAGGAAAGGAGGACTGGGAAGTGGAAAGGAAAGGAGGACTGGGAAGTGGAAAGGAAAGGAGGACTGGGAAGGGGAAAGGAAAGGAGGACTGGGAAGTGGAAAGGAAAGGAGGACTGGGAAGTGGAAAGGAAAGGAGAACTGGGAAGTGGAAAGGAAAGGAGAACTGGGAAGTGGAAAGGAAAGGAGAACTGGGAAGTGGAAAGGAAAGGAGAACTGGGAAGTGGAAAGGAAAGGAGGACTGGGAAGTGGAAAGGAAAGGAGGACTGGGAAGTGGAAAGGAAAGGAGGACTGGGAAGTGGAAAGGAAAGGAAAGGAGAGGAGAAGTGGGAAGTGAGAAGGAGAGGAGAACTGGGAAGTGGAAAGGAAAGGAGAACTGGGAAGTGGCAAGGAAAGGAGAAATGGGAAGTGGAAAGGAGAGGAGAACTGGGAAGTGGAAAAGAGGACTGGGAAGTGGCAAGGAGAGGAGAACTAAGAAGTGGAAAGGATAGGAGAGGAGAAATGGGAGGTGGAAGGGAGAGGAGAACTGGGAAGTGGAAAGGAGAGGAGAACTGAGAAGTGGAAAGGAGAGGAGAACTAAGAAGTGGAAAGGAGAGGAGAACTAAGAAGTGGAAAGGATAGGAGAACTAAGAAGTGGAAAGGATAGGAGAGGAGAAAAGGGAGGTGAAAGGGAGAGGAGAACTGGAAGTGGAAAGGAGTGGAGAATTTGGAATAGGAAAGTGGACAGAAGGACTGGGAAGAGGAGAGAAGGACTGGGAAGAGGAGAGAAGGACTGGGAAGAGGAGAGAAGGACTGGGAAGAGGAGAGAAGGACTGGGAAGAGGAGAAAAGGACTGGGAAGAGGAGAGAAGGACTGGGAAGAGGAGAGAAGGACTGGGAAGAGGAGAGAAGGACTGGGAAGAGGAGAGAAGGACTGGGAAGAGGAGAGAAGGACTGGGAAGAGGAGAGAAGGACTGGGAAGAGGAGAGGAGGACTGGGAAGAGGAGAGAAGGACTGGGAAGAGGAGAGGAGGACTGGGAAGTGGAGAGGAGAATGGGAGAGCTGGGAAGTGGAAAGGGAAGGAGAGCTGGGAAGTGGAAAGGAAAGGAGAGCTGGGAAGTGGAAAGGAAAGGAGAACTGGGAAGTGGAAAGGAAAGGAGAGCTGGGAAGTGGAAAGGAAAGGAGAGCTGGGAAGTGGAAAGGAAAGGAGAACTGGGAAGTGGAAAGGAAAGGAGAACTGGGAAGTGGAAAGGAAAGGAGAACTGGGAAGTGGAAAGGAAAGGAGGACTAGGAAGTGGGGAGGAGAGGAGGACTGGGAAGTGGAAAGGAGGACTGGGAAGTGGAAAAGGACTGGGAAGTGGAAAGGACTGAGAAGTGGAGAGGAGGACTGGGAGAGGAGGAGGACTGGGAGAGGAGAGAAGGACTGGGAAGAGGAGAGAAGGACTGGGAAGAGGAGAGAAGGACTGGGAAGAGGAGAGAAGGACTGGGAAAGAGGAGAGAAGGACTGGGAAGAGGAGAGAAGACTGGGAAGAGGAGAGAAGGACTGGGAAGAGGAGAGGAGGACTGGGAAGAGGAGAGAAGGACTGGGAAGAGGAGAGGAGGACTGGGAAGTGGAGAGGAGAATGGGAGAGCTGGGAAGTGGAAAGGGAAGGAGAGCTGGGAAGTGGAAGGAAAGGAGAGCTGGGAAGTGGAAAGGAAAGGAGAACTGGGAAGTGGAAAGGAAAGGAGAGCTGGGAAGTGGAAAGGAAAGGAGAGCTGGGAAGTGGCAAGGAAAGGAGAACTGGGAAGTGGAAAGGAAAGGAGAACTGGGAAGTGGAAAGGAAAGGAGAACTGGGAAGTGGAAAGGAAAGGAGGACTAGGAAGTGGGGAGGAGAGGAGGACTGGGAAGTGGAAAGGAGGACTGGGAAGTGGAAAGGACTGGGAAGTGGAAAGGACTGAGAAGTGGAGAGGAGGACTGGGAAGAGGAGAGGAGGGACTGGGAAGAGGAGAGGAGGACTGGGAGGGGGGGGGGGACTGGGAAGAGGAGAGGAGGACTGGGAAGAGGAGAGGAGGACTGGGAAGAGGAGAGGAGGACTGGGAAGAGGAGGAGGAGGACTGGGGAGAGGGAGCGCTGGGAAGTAGAGAGCAGGGAGAGCTGGGAAGTAAGCAGCAGGGGAGAGCTGGGAAGTAGAGAGCAGGGGAGAGCTGGGAAGTAGAAGGCAGGGAGAGCTGGGAAGTAGAGAGGAGAGGAGGGCTGGGAAGTGGAGAGGAGAGGAGAGGAGGGCTGGGAAGTGGAGAGAGGCGGCTGGGAAGTGGAGAGGAGGACTGGAAAGTGGAGAGGAGAGGCGGGCTGGGAAGTGGAGAGGAGGGCTGGAAGAGGAGAGGGAGGCTGGGAAGAGGAGAGGAGGACTGGGAAGAGGAGATGAGGACTGGGAAGAGAGAGAAGGACTGGAAGAGGAGAGAAGGACTGGGAAAGAGGAGAGAAGGACTGGAAGAGGAAGAGGACTGGGCAAGATGAGAAGGACTGGGAAGAGGAGAGAAGGACTGGGAAGAGGAGAGAAGGACTGGGAGAGGAGAAGACTGGGAAGAGGAGAGAAGGACTGGGAAGAGGAAGAAGGACTGGGAAGAGGAGAGAAGGACTGGGAAGAGGAGAGAATGACTGGGAAGAGAGAGAAGGACTGGGAAGAGGAGAGAGAAGGACTGGGGAAGAGGAGAGAAGGACTGGAGCGGAGAGGAGGACTGGGAAGAGGAGAGGAGACTGGGAAGAGGAGAATGAGGACTGGGAAGAGGAGAGGAGGAATGGGAAGAGGAGAGGAGAATGGGAGAGCTGGGAAGTGGAAAGGGAAAGGAGAGCTGGGAAGTGAAAGGAAAGGGAGCTGGGAAGTGAAAGGAAAGGAGAACTGGGAAGTGGAAAGGAAAGGAGAGCTGGGAAGTGGAAAGGAAAGGAGAGCTGGGAAGTGGAAAGGAAAGGAGAACTGGGAAGTGGAAAGGAAAGGAGAACTGGGAGTGAAAGGAAAGGAGAACTGGGAAGTGGAAAGGAGAACTGGGAGTGGAAAGGAAGGAGACTAGGAAGTGGGGAGGAGAGGGAGGACTGGGAAGTGGAAGGAGGACTGGGAAGTGGAAAGGACTGGGAAGTGGGAAAGGACTGAGAAGTGGAGAGGAGGACTGGGAAGAGGAGAGGAGGACTGGGAAGAGGAGAGGAGGACTGGGAGGGGGGGGGGACTGGGAAGAGGAGAGGAGGACTGGGAAGAGGAGAGGAGGACTGGGAAGAGGAGAGGAGGACTGGGAAGAGGAGAGGAGGACTGGGAAGAGGAGAGGAGGACTGGGGAGAGGGAGCGCTGGGAAGTAGAGAGCAGGGGAGAGCTGGGAAGTAGAGAGCAGGGGAGAGCTGGGAAGTGGAGAGAGGCGGGCTGGGAAGTGGAGAGGAGGACTGGAAAGTGGAGAGGAGAGGTGGGCTGGGAAGTGGAGAGGAGAGGCGGGCTGGGAAGTGGAGAGGAGGGCTGGGAAGAGGAGAGGAGGGCTGGGAAGTGGAGAGGAGGGCTGGGAAGTGGAGAGGAGGGCTGGGAAGTGGAGAGGAGGGCTGGGAAGTGGAGAGGAGGGCTGGGAAGTGGAGAAGAGGGCTGGGAAGTGGAGAGAGGGGAGGGGCTGGGAAGTGGAGAGGAGGGCTGGGAAGTGGAGAGGAGGGCTGGGAAGTGGAGAGGAGGGGCTGGGAAGTGGAAAGGAAAGGAGAACTGGGAAGTGGAAAGGAAAGGAGAACTGGGAAGTGGAAAGGAAAGGAGAACTGGGAAGTGGAAAGGAAAGGAGAACTGGAAGTGGAAAGGAAAGGAGAACTGGGAAGTGGAAAGGAAAGGAGAACTGGGAAGTGGAAAGGAAAGGAGAACTGGGAGTGGAAAGGAAAGGAGAACTGGGAAGTGGAAGGAAAGGAGGACTAGGAAGTGGGGAGGAGAGGAGGACTGGGAAGTGGAAAGGAGGACTGGAAGTGGAAGGAGGACTGGGAAGTGGAAAGGACTGAGAAGTGGAGAGGAGGACTGGGAAGAGGAGAGGAGGACTGGGAAGAGGAGAGGAGGACTGGGAGGGGGGGGGACTGGGAAGAGGAGAGGAGGACTGGGAAGAGGAGAGGAGGACTGGGAAGAGGAGAGGAGGACTGGGAAGAGGAGAGGAGGACTGGGGAGAGGGAGCGCTGGGAAGTAGAGAGCAGGGGAGAGCTGGGAAGTAGAGAGCAGGGGAGAGCTGGGAAGTAGAGAGGAGAGGAGGGCTGGGAAGTGGAGAGGAGGGCTGGGAAGTGGAGAGAGGCGGGCTGGGAAGTGGAGAGGACTGGAAAGTGGAGAGGAGAGGCGGGCTGGAAGTGGAGAGGAGGGCTGGGAAGAGGAGAGGAGGGCTGGGAAGTGGAGAGGAGGGCTGGGAAGTGGAGAGGAGGGCTGGGAAGTGGAGAGGAGGGCTGGGAAGTGGAGAGGAGGGCTGGGAAGTGGAGAGGAGGGCTGGGAAGTGGAGAGGAGGCTGGGAAGTGGAGAGGAGGGCTGGGAAGTGGAGAGGAGGGCTGGAAAGTGGAGAGGAGGACTGGGAAGTGGAGAGGAGGGCTGGGAAGTGGAGAGGAGGGCTGGGAAGTGGAAGAGGAGGGCTGGGAAGTGGAGAGGAGGGCTGGGAAGTGGAGAGGAGGGCTGGGAAGTGGAGAGGAGGGCTGGGAAGTGGAGAGGAGGGCTGGGAAGTGGAGAGGAGGGCTGGGAAGTGGAGAGGAGGGCTGGGAAGTGGAGAGGAGAGCTGGGAAGTGGAGAGGAGAGCTGGGAAGTGGAGAGGAGAGCTGGGAAGTGGAGAGGAGAGGAGGGCTGGGAAGTGGAAAGGAGGACTGGGAAGAGGAGAGGAGGACTGGGAAGAGGAGAGGAGGACTGGGAAGAGGAGAGGAGGACTGGGAAGAGGAGAGGAGGACTGGGAAGAGGAGAGGAGGGCTGGGAAGTGGAGAGGAGGGCTGGGAAGTGAGGAGAAGGGGAGAGCTGGGAAGTGGAAAGGAAAGGAGAGCTGGGAAGTGGAAAGGAAAACTGGGAAGTGGAAAGGAGAGGAGGACTGGGAAGTGGAGAGGAGAGGAGGACTGGGAAGTGGAGAGGAGAGGAGGACTGGGAAGTGAGAGGAGAGGAGGACTAGGAAGTGAGAGGAGAGGAGGACTAGGAAGTGAGAGGAGAGGAGGACTAGGAAGTGAGAGGAGAGGAGGACTAGGAAGTGGGGAGGAGAGGAGGACTGGGAAGTGGAAAGGAGTACTGGGAAGTGGAGAGGAGAGGACTGGGAAGTGGAGAGGAGAAGAGGACTGGGAAGTGGAGAGGAGAGGAGGACTAGGAAGTGGAGAGGAGAGGAGGACTAGGAAGTGGGGAGGAGAGGAGGACTGGGAAGTGGAAAGGAGGACTGGGAAGAGGAGAGGAGGACTGGGAAGAGGAGAGGAGGACTGGGAAGAGGAGAGGAGGACTGGGAAGAGGAGAGGAGGCCTGGGAAGAGGAGAGGAGGCCTGGGAAGTGGAGAGGAGGCCTGGGAAGAGGGAGCACTGGGAAGTAGAGAGGAGGGGAGAGCTGGGAAGTAGAGAGGAGAGGAGGGCTGGGAAGTAGAGAGGAGAGGAGGGCTGGGAAGTGGAGAGGAGAGGAGGGCTGGGAAGTGGAGAGGAACTAAGAAGTGGAAAGGATAGGAGAGGAGAAAAGGGAGGTGAAAGGGAGAGGAGAACTGGGAAGTGGAAAGGAGTGGAGAATTTGGAATTGGAAAGTGGAGAGAAGGACTGGGAAGAGGAGAGAAGGACTGGGAAGAGGAGAGAAGGACTGGGAAGAGGAGAGAAGGACTGGGAAGAGGAGAGGAAGACTGGGAAGAGGAGAGGAGGACTGGGAAGAGGAGAGGAGGACTGGGAAGAGGAGAGGAGGACTGGGAAGAGGAGAGGAGGACTGGGAAGAGGAGAGGAGGGCTGGGAAGTGGAGAGGAGGGCTGGGAAGTGAGGAGAAGGGGAGAGCTGGGAAGTGGAAAGGAAAGGAGAGCTGGGAAGTGGAAAGGAAAACTGGGAAGTGGAAAGGAGAGGAGGACTGGGAAGTGGAGAGGAGAGGAGGACTGGGAAGTGGAGAGGAGAGGAGGACTGGGAAGTGAGAGGAGAGGAGGACTAGGAAGTGAGAGGAGAGGAGGACTAGGAAGTGAGAGGAGAGGAGGACTAGGAAGTGAGAGGAGAGGAGGACTAGGAAGTGAGAGGAGAGGAGGACTAGGAAGTGGAAAGGGAAGGAGAGCTGGGAAGTGGAAAGGAAAGGAGAACTGGGAAGTGGAAAGGAAAGGAGAACTGGGAAGTGGAAAGGAAAGGAGGACTAGGAAGTGGGGAGGAGAGGAGGACTGGGAAGTGGAAAGGAGGACTGGGAAGTGGAAAGGACTGGGAAGTGGAAAGGACTGAGAAGTGGAAAGGACTGGGAAGTGGAAAGGACTGAGAAGTGGAAAGGACTGAGAAGTGGAGAGGAGGACTGGGAAGAGGAGAGGAGGACTGGGAAGAGGAGAGGAGGACTGGGAGGGGGGGGGACTGGGAAGAGGAGAGGAGGACTGGGAAGAGGAGAGGAGGACTGGGAAGAGGGAGCGCTGGGAAGTAGAGAGGAGGGGAGAGCTGGGAAGTAGAGAGCAGGGGAGAGCTGGGAAGTAGAGAGGAGAGGAGGGCTGGGAAGTGGAGAGGAGAGGAGGGCTGGGAAGTGGAGAGGAGAGGAGGGCTGGGAAGTGGAGAGGAGAGGAGGGCTGGGAAGTGGAGAGGAGAGGAGGGCTGGGAAGTGGAGAGGAGAGGAGGGCTGGGAAGTGGAGAGGAGAGGAGGGCTGGGAAGTGGAGAGGAGAGGAGGGCTGGGAAGTGGAGAGGAGAGGAGGGCTGGGAAGTGGAGAGGAGGGCTGGGAAGTGGAGAGGAGGGCTGGGAAGTGGAGAGGAGGGCTGGAAAGTGGAGAGGAGGGCTGGAAAGTGGAGAGGAGGGCTGGAAAGTGGAGAGGAGGGCTGGGAAGTGGAGAGGAGGGCTGGGAAGTGGAGAGGAGGGCTGGGAAGTGGAAAGGAGGGCTGGGAAGTGGAGAGGAAAGGAGGGCTGGAAAGTGGAGAGGACAGGAGGGCTGGAAAGTGGAGAGGACAGGAGGGCTGGAAAGTGGAGAGGCGGGCTGGGATTTGGAGAGGCGGGCTGGGAAGTGGAAAGGAGGACTGGGAAGAGGAGAGGCGGACTGGGAAGTGGAGAGGAGGGGAGAGCTGGGAAGTGGAGAGGAAATGAGGGCTGGAAAGTGGAGAGGACAGGAGGGCTGGAAAGTGGAGAGGACAGGAGGGCTGGAAAGTGGAGAGGACAGGAGGGCTGGAAAGTGGAGAGGCGGGCTGGGATTTGGAGAGGAGGACTGGGAAGTGGAGAGGAGGACTGGGAAGTGGAGAGGAGGACTGGGAAGTGGAGAGGAGGGCTGGGAAGTGGAGAGGAGGGCTGGGAAGTGGAGAGGAGGGCTGGGAAGTGGAGAGGAGGGCTGGGAAGTGGAGAGGAGGGCTGGGAAGTGGAGAGGAGGGCTGGGAAGTGGAGAGGAGGGCTGGGAAGTGGAGAGGAGGGCTGGGAAGTGGAGAGGAGGGCTGGAAAGTGGAGAGGAGGGCTGGAAAGTGGAGAGGAGGGCTGGAAAGTGGAGAGGAGGGCTGGAAAGTGGAGAGGAGGACTGGGAAGTGGAGAGGAGGGCTGGGAAGTGGAGAGGAGGGCTGGGAAGTGGAGAGGAGGGCTGGGAAGTGGAAAGGAGGGCTGGAAAGTAGAGAGGAAAGGAGGGCTGGAAAGTGGAGAGGAAAGGAGGGCTGGAAAGTGGAGAGGAAAGGAGGGCTGAAAAGTGGAGAGGAAGGAGGGCTGGAAAGTGGAGAGGAAAGGAGGGCTGGAAAGTGGAGAGGAAAGGAGGGCTGAAAAGTGGAGAGGAAAGGAGGGCTGGAAAGTGGAGAGGAAAGGAGGGCTGGAAAGTGGAGAGGAAAGGAGGGCTGGAAAGTGGAGAGGAAAGGAGGGCTGGAAAGTGGAGAGGAAAGGAGGGCTGGAAAGTGGAGAGGACAGGAGGGCTGGAAAGTGGAGAGGACAGGAGGGCTGGAAAGTGGAGAGGCGGGCTGGGATTTGGAGAGGAGGGCTGAGTGGAGAGGAGGGCTGGGAAGTGGAGAGGAGGGCTGGGAAGTGGAGAGGAGGGCTGGGAAGTGGAGAGGAGGGCTGGGAAGTGGAGAGGAGGGCTGGGAAGTGGAGAGGAGGGCTGGGAAGTGGAGAGGAGGGCTGGGAAGTGGAGAGGAGGGCTGGAAAGTGGAGAGGAGGGCTGGAAAGTGGAGAGGAGGACTGGGAAGTGGAGAGGAGGGCTGGGAAGTGGAGAGGAGGGCTAGGAAGTGGAGAGGAGGGCTGGGAAGTGGAAAGGAGGGCTGGAAAGTAGAGAGGAAAGGAGGGCTGGAAAGTGGAGAGGAAAGGAGGGCTGGAAAGTGGAGAGGAAAGGAGGGCTGAAAAGTGGAGAGGAAAGGAGGGCTGGAAAGTGGAGAGGAAAGGAGGGCTGGAAAGTGGAGAGGAAAGGAGGGCTGGAAAGTGGAGAGGAAAGGAGGGCTGGAAAGTGGAGAGGACAGGAGGGCTGGAAAGTGGAGAGGACAGGAGGGCTGGAAAGTGGAGAGGCGGGCTGGGATTTGGAGAGGAGGGCTGAGAAGTGGAAAGGAGGACTGGGAAGTGGAAAGGAGGACTGGGAAGAGGAGAGGCGGACTGGGAAGTGGAGAGGAGGGGAGAGCTGGGAAGTGGAGAGGAGAGGCAGGCTGGGAAGTGGAGAGCTGGGAAGTGGAGAGGAGGACTGGGAAGTGGAGAGGAGGACTGGGAAGTGGAGAGGAGGACTGGGAAGTGGAGAGGACTGGGAAGTGGAGAGGAGTACTGGGAAGTGGAGAGGAGAGCTGGGAAGTGGAGAGGAGAGCTGGGAAGTGGAGAGGCGGGCTGGGAAGTGGAGAGGCGGGCTGAGAAGCGGAGAGGAGGGCTGGAAAGTGGAGAGGAAAGGAAGGCTGGAAAGTGGAGAGGCGGGCTGAGAAGTGGAGAGGAGGGCTGGAAAGTGGAGAGGAGGGCTGGATAGTGAAGAGGAGGACTGGGAAGTGGAGAGGAGGACTGGGAAGTGGAGAGGAGGACTGGGAAGTGGAGAGGAGGACTGGGAAGTGGAGAGGAGGACTGGGAAGTGGAGAGGAGGACTGGGAAGTGGAGAGGAGGACTGGGAAGTGGAGAGGAGGACTGGGAAGTGGAGAGGAGGACTGGGAAGTGGAGAGGAGGACTGGGAAGTGGAGAGGAGGGCTGGGAAGTGGAGAGGAGGGCTGGGAAGTGGAAAGGAGGGCTGGAAAGTGGAGAGGAAAGGAGGGCTGGAAAGTGGAGAGGAAAGGAGGGCTGAAAAGTGGAGAGGAAAGGAGGGCTGGAAAGTGGAGAGGAAAGGAGGGCTGGAAAGTGGAGAGGAAAGGAGGGCTGGAAAGTGGAGAGGAAAGGAGGGCTGGAAAGTGGAGAGGACAGGAGGGCTGGAAGGTGGAGAGGACAGGAGGGCTGGAAAGTGGAGAGGCGGGCTGGGATTTGGAGAGGAGGGCTGAGAAGTGGAAAGGAGGACTGGGAAGTGGAAAGGAGGACTGGGAAGAGGAGAGGCGGACTGGGAAGTGGAGAGGAGGGGAGAGCTGGGAAGTGGAAAGGAGGACTGGGAAGTGGAGAGGAGGACTGGGAAGTGGAGAGGAGGACTGGGAAGTGGAGAGGAGGACTGGGAAGTGGAGAGGAGGACTGGGAAGTGGAGAGGAGGACTGGGAAGTGGAGAGGAGGACTGGGAAGTGGAGAGGAGGGCTGGGAAGTGGAGAGGAGGGCTGGGAAGTGGAAAGGAGGGCTGGAAAGTGGAGAGGAAAGGAGGGCTGGAAAGTGGAGAGGAAAGGAGGGCTGAAAAGTGGAGAGGAAAGGAGGGCTGGAAAGTGGAGAGGAAAGGAGGGCTGGAAAGTGGAGAGGAAAGGAGGGCTGGAAAGTGGAGAGGAAAGGAGGGCTGGAAAGTGGAGAGGAAAGGAGGGCTGGAAAGTGGAGAGGACAGGAGGGCTGGAAAGTGGAGAGGACAGGAGGGCTGGAAAGTGGAGAGGCGGGCTGGGATTTGGAGAGGAGGGCTGAGAAGTGGAAAGGAGGACTGGGAAGTGGAAAGGAGGACTGGGAAGAGGAGAGGCGGACTGGGAAGTGGAGAGGAGGGGAGAGCTGGGAAGTGGAGAGGAGAGGCAGGCTGGGAAGTGGAGAGCTGGGAAGTGGAGAGGAGGACTGGGAAGTGGAGAGGAGGACTGGGAAGTGGAGAGGAGGACTGGGAAGTGGAGAGGACTGGGAAGTGGAGAGGACTGGGAAGTGGAGAGGAGTACTGGGAAGTGGAGAGGAGAGCTGGGAAGTGGAGAGGAGAGCTGGGAAGTGGAGAGGCGGGCTGGGAAGTGGAGAGGCGGGCTGAGAAGCGGAGAGGAGGGCTGGAAAGTGGAGAGGAAAGGAAGGCTGGAAAGTGGAGAGGAGGGCTGGAAAGTGGAGAGGAGGGCTGGATAGTGGAGAGGAGGACTGGGAAGTGGAGAGGAGGACTGGGAAGTGGAGAGGAGGACTGGGAAGTGGAGAGGAGGACTGGGAAGTGGAGAGGAGGACTGGGAAGTGGAGAGGAGGACTGGGAAGTGGAGAGGAGGACTGGGAAGTGGAGAGGAGGACTGGGAAGTGGAGAGGAGGGCTGGGAAGTGGAGAGGAGGGTTGGGAAGTGGAGAGGAGGGCTGGGAAGTGGAAAGGAGGGCTGGAAAGTGGAGAGGAAAGGAGGGCTGGAAAGTGGAGAGGAAAGGAGGGCTGAAAAGTGGAGAGGAAAGGAGGGCTGAAAAGTGGAGAGGAAAGGAGGGCTGAAAAGTGGAGAGGAAAGGAGGGCTGAAAAGTGGAGAGGAAAGGAGGGCTGGAAAGTGGAGAGGAAAGGAGGGCTGGAAAGTGGAGAGGACAGGAGGGCTGGAAAGTGGAGAGGCGGGCTGGGATTTGGAGAGGAGGGCTGAGAAGTGGAAAGGAGGACTGGGAGGTGGAAAGGAGGACTGGGAAGAGGAGAGGCGGACTGGGAAGTGGAGAGGAGGACTGGGAAGTGGAGAGGAGTACTGGGAAGTGGAGAGGAGAGCTGGGAAGTGGAGAGGAGAGCTGGGAAGTGGAGAGGCGGGCTGGGAAGTGGAGAGGCGGGCTGAGAAGCGGAGAGGAGGGCTGGAAAGTGGAGAGGAAAGGAAGGCTGGAAAGTGGAGAGGCGGGCTGAGAAGTGGAGAGGAGGGCTGGAAAGTGGAGAGGAGGGCTGGATAGTGGAGAGGAGGACTGGAAGTGGAGAGGAGGACTGGGAAGTGGAGAGGAGGACTGGGAAGTGAGAGGAGGACTGGGAAGTGGAGAGGAGGACTGGGAAGTGGGAGAGGAGGGCTGGGAAGTGGAGAGGAGGGCTGGGAAGTGGAAAGGAGGGCTGGAAAGTGGAGAGGAAAGGAGGGCTGGAAAGTGGAGAGGAAAGGAGGGCTGAAAGTGGAGAGGAAAGGAGGGCTGAAAAGTGGAGAGGAAAGGAGGGCTGAAAAGTGGAGAGGAAAGGAGGGCTGAAAAGTGGAGAGGAAAGGAGGGCTGGAAAAGTGGAGAGGAAAGGAGGGCTGGAAAGTGGAGAGGAAAGGAGGGCTGGAAAGTGGAGAGGACAGGAGGGCTGGAAAGTGGAGAGGCGGGCTGGGATTTGGAGAGGAGGGCTGAGAAGTGGAAAGGAGGACTGGGAAGTGGAAAGGAGGACTGGGAAGAGGAGAGGCGGACTGGGAAGTGGAGAGGAGGGGAGAGCTGGGAAGTGGAGAGGAGAGGCAGGCTGGGAAGTGGAGAGCTGGGAAGTGGAGAGGAGAGGCAGGCTGGGAAGTGGAGAGGCAGGCTGGGAAGTGGAGAGAAGGACTGGGAAGAGGAGAGGAGGCGGGCTGGGAAGTGGAGAGGAGGGGAGAGCTGGAAGTAGAGAGGGGGGGAGAGCTGGGAAGTGGAGAGGAGAGGGCTGGGAAGTGGAGAGGAGAGGGCTGGGAAGTGGAGAGAAGGACTGGGAAGAGGAGAGGAGGGCTGGGAAGTGGAGAGAAGGACTGGGAAGAGGAGAGGAGGGCTGGGAAGTGGAGAGGAGGGCTGGGAAGAGGAGAGGAGGGCTGGGAAGTGGAGAGGAGGGCTGGGAAGAGGAGAGGAGGGCTGGGAAGTGGAGAGGAGGGCTGGGAAGTGGAGAGGAAAGGAGGGCTGGAAAGTGGAGAGGAAAGGGGGGCTGGAAAGTAGAGAGGAGGGCTGGGAAGTGGAAAGGAGGGCTGGGAAGTGGAAAGGAGGGCTGGGAAGTGGAAAGGAGGACTGGGAAGTGGAGAGGAGAGGAGGGCTGGGAAGTGGAGAGGAGAGGTGGGCTGGGAAGTGGAGAGGAGAGGAGGGCTGGGAAGTGGAGAGGAGAGGAGGGCTGGGAAGTGGAGAGGAGGGCTGGGAAGTGGAGAGGAGAGGAGGGCTGGGAAGTGGAGAGGAGAGGAGGGCTGGGAAGTGGAGAAGAGAGGAGGGCTGGGAAGTGGAGAGGAGAGGAGGGCTGGGAAGTGGAGAGGAGAGGAGGGCTGGGAAGTGGAGAGGAGAGGAGGGCTGGGAAGTGGAGAGGAGAGGAGGGCTGGGAAGTGGAGAGGAGAGGAGGGCTGGGAAGTGGAGAGGAGAGGAGGGCTGGGAAGTGGAGAGGAGAGGAGGGCTGGGAAGTAGAGGAGAGGAGGGCTGGGAAGTAGAGAGGAGAGGAGGGCTGGGAAGTAGAGAGGAGAGGAGGGCTGGGAAGTAGAGAGGAGAGGAGGGCTGGGAAGTAGAGAGGAGAGGAGGGCTGGGAAGAGGAGAGGAGGGCTGGGAAGTGGAGAGGAGAGGAGGGCTGGGAAGTGGAGAGGAGAGGAGGGCTGGGAAGTGGAGAGGAGAGGAGGGCTGGGAAAAGGAGAGGAGAGGAGAGGCGGGCTGGGAAGTGGAGAGGAGAGGTGGGCTGGGAAGTGGAGAGGAGAGTCGGGCTGGGAAGTGGAGAGGAGAGTCGGGTTGGGAAGTGGAGAGGAGAGTCAGGCTGGGAAGTGGAGAGGAGAGTCAGGCTGGGAAGTGGAGAGGAGAGTCAGGCTGGGAAGTGGAGAGGAGAGTCGGGCTGGGAAGTGGAGAGTCGGGCTGGGAAGTGGAGAGTCGGGCTGGGAAGTGGAGAGTCGGGCCGGGAAGTGGAGAGGCGGGCCGGGAAGTGGAAGAAGGGGAGAGCTGGGAAGTGGAGAGGAAAGGAGAGCTGGGAGGTGGAGAGGAGAGAAGAGCTGGGAGGTGGAGAGGAGAGAAGAGCTGGGAAGTGGAGAGGAGAGGGAGAGCTGGGAAGTGGAGAGGAGAGGAAAGCTGGGAAGTGGAGAGAAGGGGAGAGCTGGGAAGTGGAGAGAAGGGGAGAGCTGGGAAGTGGAGAGCTGGGAAGTGGAGAGGAGAGGAGAGCTGGGAAGTGGAGAGGAGAGGAGAGCTGGGAAGTGGAGAGGAGAGGAGGGCTGGGAAGTGGAGAGGAGAGGAGAGCTGGGAAGTGGAGAGAAGGGGAGAGCTGGGAAGTGGAGAGAAGGGGAGAGCTGGGAAGTGGAGAGAAGGGGAGAGCTGGGAAGTGGAGAGAAGGGGAGAGCTGGGAAGTGGAGAGGAAAGGAGAGCTGGGAGGTGGAGAGGAGAGGAGAGCTGGGAAGTGGAGAGAATAGCTGGGAAGTGGAGAGGAGAGGAAAGCTGGGAAGTGGAGAGGAGAGGAAAGCTGGGAAGTGGAGAGGAAAGCTGGGAAGTGGAGAGGAGAGGAAAGCTGGGAAGTGGAGAGGAGAGGAAAGCTGGGAAGTGGAGAGAAGGGGAGAGCTGGGAAGTGGAGAGAAGGGGAGAGCTGGGAAGTGGAGAGAAGGGGAGAGCTGGGAAGTGGAGAGAAGGGGAGAGCTGGGAAGTGGAGAGAAGGGGAGAGCTGGGAAGTGGAGAGAAGGGGAGAGCTGGGAAGTGGAGAGAAGGGGAGAGCTGGGAAGTGGAGCAAGGGGCCTCTGCCTGGACTGAATAGCAGAGCTCTATCTCACTTGATGCAGATGACATTCCAGTATATATATATGAAGTGGACAACAGTAGTTATATAGGATGAACCATGACTAGAATACAGTATATCCATATGAAGTGCACAGCAGTAGTTATATAGGATGAACCATGACTAGAATACAGTATATTCATATGAAGTGGACAGCAGGATGAACCATGACTAGAATACAGTATATACATATGAAGTGGACAGCAGGATGAACCATGACTAGAATACAGTATATCCATATGAAGTGGACAGCAGGATGAACTATGACTAGAATACAGTATATACATATGAAGTGGACAGCAGTAGTTATATAGGATGAATGATGACAAGAATACAGTGTGTGTGTGTGTGTGTGTGTGTGTGTGTGTGTGTGTGTGTGTGTGTGTGTGTGTGTGTGTTTGTGTGTGTGTGTGTGTGTGTGTGTGTGTGTGTTATATATACACACACGGAGTCGGAAGTTTACATACACCTTAGCCAAATACATTTAAACTCAGTTTCACAATTCCTAACATTTAATCCTAGTAAAAAATTAGATCTTAGATCAGTGAGGATCACCACTTTAAAATGTCAGAATAATAGTAGAAAGAATGATTTATTTCCGTTTTTATTTAGTATTTGGTAGCATTGCCTTTGAATTGTTTAACTTGGGTCAAACGTTTCAGCTAACCTTCCCACAAGCTTCCCACAATAAGTTGGGTGAATTTTGGCCCATTCCTCCTGACTAAGCACAAATGGTATAACTGAGTCAGGTTTGTTGGCCTCCTTGCTCGCACACGCTTTTTCAGTTCTGCCCACACATTTTCTATGGGAATGAGGTCAGGGCTTTGTGATGGCCACTCCAATACTTTGACTTTGTTGTCCTTAAGCCATTTTGCCACAACTTTGGAAATATGTTTGGGGTCATTGTCCATTTGGAAGACCCATTTGCGACCAAGCATTAACTTCCTGGCTGATGTCTTGAGATGTTGCTTCAATATATCCAAATAATTTTCCAGCCTCATGATTCCATCTATTTTGTGAAGTGCACCAGACCCTCCTGCAGCAAAGCAGCCCCACAACATGATGCTGCCACCCCCGTGCTTCACAGTTGGGATGGTGTTCTTCGGCTTGCAAGCCACTGCCTTTTTCCTCCAAACATAACAATGGTCATTATGGCCAAACAGTTCTATTTTTGTTCCATCAGACCAGAGGACATTTCTCCAAAAAGTACCATCTTTGTCCCCATGTGCAGTTGCAAACCAAATCCACAGACTGGACAGTAGTGGAGAAGGTGGAAAGTTCCTCGGTGTACACATCACAGACAAACTGAAATGGTCCACCCACACAGACAACGTGGTGAAAAAGGCCCAACAGCGCCTCTTCAACCTCAAGAGGCTGAAGAAATTTGGCTTGTCACCAAAAACCCTCAATCTTTTACAGATGCACAATCGAGAGCATCCTGTCGGGCTGTATCACCGCCTGGTACGGCAACTGCTCCGCCCACAACCGTAAGGCTCTCCAGAGGGTAGTGAGGTCTGCACAATGCATCACCGGGGGCAAACTACCTGCCCTCGAGGACTACCTGCCCTCCTACACCACCCGATGTCACAGGAAGGCCATAAAGATCATCAAGGACAACAACCACCCGAGCCACTGCCTGTTCACCCCGCTATCATCCAGAAGGTGAGGTCAGTACAGGTGCATCAAAGCAGGGACCAAGAGACTGAAAAACAGCTTCTATCTCAAGGCCATCAGACTGTTAAACAGCCATCACTAACATTGAGTGGCTGCTGCCAACATACTGACTCATCTCTAACCACTTCAATAAATACAAATTGGATGTAATGCCACTTTATATAATGTTTACATACCCTACATTACTCATCTCATATGTATATACTGTACTCTTATTGTAGTGTGCCTTAGTGCCACTCTGACATTACTCATCTCATATGTATATACTGTACTCTATTGTAGTGTGCCTTAGTGCCGCTCTGACATTACTCATCTCATATGTATATACTGTACTCTTATTGTAGTGTGCCTTAGTGCCGCTCTGACATTACTCATCTCATATGTATATACTGTACTCTATTGTAGTGTGCCTTAGTGCCGCTCTGACATTACTCATCTCATATGTATATACTGTACTCTTATTGTAGTGTGCCTTAGTGCCGCTCTGACATTACTCATCTCATATGTATATACTGTACTCTATTGTAGTGTGCCTTAGTGCCACTCTGACATTACTCATCTCATATGTATATACTGTACTCTATTGTAGTGTGCCTTAGTGCCGCTCTGACATTACTCATCTCATATGTATATACTGTACTCTATTGTAGTGTGCCTTAGTGCCGCTCTGACATTACTCATCTCATATGTATATACTGTACTCTTATTGTAGTGTGCCTTAGTGCCACTCTGACATTACTCATCTCATATGTATATACTGTACTCTATTGTAGTGTGCCTTAGTGCCGCTCTGACATTACTCATCTCATATGTATATACTGTACTCTATTGTAGTGTGCCTTAGTGCCGCTCTGACATGACTCATCTCATATGTATATACTGTACTCTATTGTAGTGTGCCTTAGTGCCGCTCTGACATTACTCATCTCATATGTATATACTGTACTCTATTGTAGTGTGCCTTAGTGCCGCTCTGACATTACTCATCTCATATGTATATACTGTACTCTATTGTAGTGTGCCTTAGTGCCGCTCTGACATTACTCATCTCATATGTATATACTGTACTCTATTGTAGTGTGCCTTAGTGCCACTCTGACATTACTCATCTCATATGTATATACTGTACTCTTATTGTAGTGTGCCTTAGTGCAGCTCTGACATTACTCATCTCATATGTATATACTGTACTCTATTGTAGTGTGCCTTAGTGCCACTCTGACATTACTCATCTCATATGTATATACTGTACTCTTATTGTAGTGTGCCTTAGTGCCGCTCTGACATTACTCATCTCATATGTATATACTGTACTCTATTGTAGTGTGCCTTAGTGCCACTCTGACATTACTCATCTCATATGTATATACTGTACTCTATTGTAGTGTGCCTTAGTGCCGCTCTGACATTACTCATCTCATATGTATATACTGTACTCTATTGTAGTGTGCCTTAGTGCCGCTCTGACATTACTCATCTCATATGTATATACTGTACTCTTATTGTAGTGTGCCTTAGTGCCACTCTGACATTACTCATCTCATATGTATATACTGTACTCTATTGTAGTGTGCCTTAGTGCCGCTCTGACATTACTCATCTCATATGTATATACTGTACTCTATTGTAGTGTGCCTTAGTGCCGCTCTGACATGACTCATCTCATATGTATATACTGTACTCTATTGTAGTGTGCCTTAGTGCCGCTCTGACATTACTCATCTCATATGTATATACTGTACTCTATTGTAGTGTGCCTTAGTGCCGCTCTGACATTACTCATCTCATATGTATATACTGTACTCTATTGTAGTGTGCCTTAGTGCCGCTCTGACATTACTCATCTCATATGTATATACTGTACTCTATTGTAGTGTGCCTTAGTGCCACTCTGACATTACTCATCTCATATGTATATACTGTACTCTTATTGTAGTGTGCCTTAGTGCCGCTCTGACATTACTCATCTCATATGTATATACTGTACTCTATTGTAGTGTGCCTTAGTGCCACTCTGACATTACTCATCTCATATGTATATACTGTACTCTATTGTAGTGTGCCTTAGTGCCGCTCTGACATGACTCATCTCATATGTATATACTGTACTCTTATTGTAGTGTGCCTTAGTGCCGCTCTGACATTACTCATCTCATATGTATATACTGTACTCTATTGTAGTGTGCCTTAGTGCCGCTCTGACATGACTCATCTCATATGTATATACTGTACTCTATTGTAGTGTGCCTTAGTGCCGCTCTGACATTACTCATCTCATATGTATATACTGTACTCTTATTGTAGTGTGCCTTAGTGCCACTCTGACATTACTCATCTCATATACATATAATGGCAAGAGAAAGCTGAACTCTGGAATTACCTGGATTTCTGCATCACATTTGATCTGATCTTCATCTTAGTCACAACAATAGACAAACAGTGTGCTAAAACTAATAACATAAATTATTGAATTTTTCATGTCTATATTGATTGAATACATAATTTAAACATTCACAGTGTAGGTTGGAAAAAGTATGAGAACCCCTAGGCTAATGATTTCTCCAAAATTGTAGTCAGGACTCAACTAACCTGGAGTCCAATCAATGAAATGAGATTTGAGATGTTCGTTAGAGCTGCCCTATAAAAAGCTATTACTAACTATTCACAAGAAGCATTGCCTGATGTGAACCATGCCTCGAACAAAAGAGATCTCAGAAGACCTAAGATTAAGAATTGTTGCCCTGCATGAAGCTGGAAAAGGTTACAAAGGTATCTCTATAAGTCAGTCCACGGTAAGACAAATTGTCTATAAATGGAGAAAGTTCAGCACTGTTGCTACTCTCCCTAGGAGTGGCTGCCCTGCAAAGATGACTGCAAGAGCACAGAGAAGAATGCTCAGTGAGGTTAAGAAGAATCCTAGTGTCAGCTAAAGACTTATCGAAATCTCTGGAACATGCTAACATCTCTGTTGAAGAGTCTACGATACGTAAAACACTAAACAAGAAGGGTGTTCATGGGAGGACACCACAGAAGAAGCCACTGCTGTCCCCAAAAATGTTTGCAAAAGAGAACCTGGATGTTCCACTACTACGCTACTGGCAAAACATTCTGTGGACAGATGAAACTACAGTTGAGTTCTTTGGAAGGAACACACAACATTATTTGTGGAGAAAAAAGGCACAGCACACCCACATCAAAAACTAATCTCAACTGTAAAGTATGGTGGAGGGAGCATCATGGTTGCTATCATCTACAGAAAAATGAATTCCCAAGTTTATCCAGACATTTTGCAGGAGAATGTTAGGCTATCTGTCCACCAATTGAAGCTCAACAGAAGTTAGGTGATGCAACAGGACAACAACCCAAAACACAGAAGAAAAATCAACAACAGAATGGCTTCAACAGAAGAAAATACACCTCCTGGAGTGGCCCAGTCAGTCCTGACCTCCTGGAGTGGCCCAGTCAGTCCTGACCTCCTGGAGTGGCCCAGTCAGTCCTGACCTCCTGGAGTGGCCCAGTCAGTCCTGACCTCAACCCCATTCTGACGCTGTATGATCTCAAGACAACGGTTCACACCAGACATCCCAAGAATATTGTGGAACTGAAACAGTTTTGTAAAGAGGAACAGTCCAAAATTCCTCCTGACCGTTGTGCAGGTCTGATCCGCAACTACAGAAAACGTTTGGTTGAGGTTATTGCTGCCAAAGGAGGGTCAAGCTGTTATTAAATCCAAAAGTTCACATACTTTTCCCACCCTGCACTGTGAATGTTTACACGGTGTTCAATAAAGACGTGAAAAATGATAATTGTTTGTGTGTTATTTGTTTAAGCAGACTGTTAGTCTATTGTTGTGACTTAAAATGTTATCTGATATTCATCTATGGCCATTTTATGCAGAAATCCAGGTAATTCTAAAGGTTCACAAACGTATTCTTCCCACTGTACTGATATCTTCTTAATTCCTTTACTTTAGATGTGTGTATTGTTGTGAAATTGTTAGCCATTACTTGTCAGATATTATCCCACTGTTGGAGCTAGAAACATGTTATAAAAACAAACGTGTGGCTTTAAGAGCAAAAACCTGAATAAAAATAAATAGAATAGGGAAAAACAGAAAACTGATCAAACAAATCATAGAAAACTGAATTTGAGGCCTTCTTCTCCACAGAGGCTCCCAATGGCCAGTTGTTGCAAGTCCAGTAGATCTCCAATGGACTGGGCTGACTTCTAGCCTGAAAGGAAATGGCCCTTTATTAATAGCCTAGCTGGCCTCAACCCCCCTAGCGAACTATAGCTTCCCCCTCCTCCCTCTTGACTCCAGTCCAGTGGGTTACAGTGCTGCTGCTGCAGACAAAATGTCTGTCTGCCTCTTCCCCTCCCTGTAGACTTAATGAGAGACTGTGGAGGGGCCTGTCAGTGTGACAATAATTACAGAAACTATACTAGTCACCAGCTGCAACAGGCCCCCTTGCCCTGCCTCACACACACACACACACCCACACACCCTCCCCCCCACACATTTTCCAGTGAGGACAGAAAGGGAAATGTTGAAATCAAGATAAGTTAATATTGAGCAGATGCCAGACTGGAGACTACAGACATTGAGTTGCCATCCCACCATGAAAATAATGAACATAGGAAACTGGCCACAATGAGATAACTGCCTTTCCAGACCTGTCATTGGACACAACACTCTCTACAGAGTTCTAAACTGCCCTTGGAAGCAACGTCAGCACAATAACTGTTCGTCGAGAGCTTCATGAAATGGGTTTCCATGGCCTGGCAGCCGGACACAAGCCCAAGATCACCATGTGCAAAGTCATGAGAGGTGTAAAAATCACCGCCATTGGACTCTGGAGCAGTGGAAACGCCTGGCTCGTTGCGAACTGTGTGAAGATAATTTCTTCCTAACAAAGACCGTAATTAATTTGCCAGAATTTTACATGATATTGAAGGTTGTGCAATGTAACAGCAATATTTTGACTTAGGGTTGCCACCCGTTCGATAAAATACGGAACGGTTCCGTATTTCACTGAAAGAATAAACGTTTTGTTTTCGAAATGAAAGTTTCCGGATTTGACCATATTAATGACCTAAGGCTCGTAGCAATGCTTGATTCAGTGCTGTTTATGACTTCAAGCCTATCAACTCCCAAGATTTGGCTGGCAATACTAAAGTAGTTATTAGAACATCAGATAGTCAAAGGTATATGACATAAATGGTATAGGGAGAAATATTCCTATAATAATTACAACCTAAAACTTCTTACCTGGAATATAGAAGACTCATGTTAAAAGGAACCACCAGCTTTCACATGTTCTCATGTTCTGAGCATTCTTACATGTTATGAACATAAACGTTACATGGCACATTTACAACAATGTGTTGTTGCATTATTTAAACCAAATTGAACAGGTTTTATTATTTATTTGAAACTAAATTGATTTTATTTATGTGTGTATTATAGCACTGTTGTATTATATGTATTGATGTATTATATTAAGTTAAAATAAATGTTCATTCAGTATTGTTGTAATTGTCATTATTACAAATATATATATTATAAAAAATTAAATTTAAAAATGTAAAAAATAAAATTGGCCGATTAAATCAGTATAGGCTTTTTTTTGGTCCTCCAATAAATCTGTATTGGCTTTGAAAAATCTAAATTGTTCGACCTCTACATGAAACACACCACCGCCCTTCTTCTTCCTGGATAGTTCTTTATTCCTGTCGGCGCGATGGACTGAGAACCCTGCTGGCTGTATGGACAGGGACAGTACATCTGGAGAGAGCCATGATTCCATGAAACATAGTATGTTGTGACATTCCCTGATGTCTCTATGGAAGGAGGTTCTCGCCCTGAGCTCGTCTACTTTATTGTCCAAGGAATGAACATTAGCGAGTAATATACTCAGAAGCGGTGGATGGTGTGCGCGCCTCCTGAGTCAGACTAGAAGTCCACTCCAAATACCTCTTCTCCGCCAGTGGTGTCTTGGGACAGCCTATGGAATAAGATCAATTGCCCTGGGGGGGTACAAACAAAGGATCCAATTGGGAAAAGCCGTATTCCTGGTCGTAATGCTGGTGAGTTACCACCGCTGTGATATCCATTAGTTCTTTCCAGCTCTATGTAACACACAAAAAACACTGCAAAGTTGCTTAGGAGCTAGAAGCAGACCTGCCATGTCTGTTGGCGCCATCTTGCACTCAAGGTTTATACAAATATGTCCATTCAATGGAAAATTACATCAGAAAAACAATGGTCCAAACCCCATGTCTCTACCATACATGGTTCAAAAGTTACCGACGATTTACTCTGATATTTTAGCATGTTTAGAGTGAAAGGAATGTCATCAAATAACCCATGATCAAAAAGTGTTCCGTGCTGAATGGAACTCTGTGGTGCTGCTCCACGGCAGAACCGCGCGAACTTCAAACGGCAACTGACAAGCTAACTAGTGGCTGCAGGTTCGTGAGTGAAAATATGGGCTTTTCGTGAATGAAATCCGCTGAAAACAAAAACTAAAAAAGGGACTGAAATGTATTTACTTACAAAGCTGACAGACTGAATTTCAACATCCACCCTCTGTGGAGACAATCTGTTCTTGTTTTCATTGTGGATTTCTGAGTCTTTCCCTTTAAATCGCCATAGAAATGGCCCCTCAACATAGATTGATTGTGGTTATAGTCAATGGATCTGGAGGTGAAAATTAGGTATGAAGTAGATTTGTATTGGTCCAACCAGCAGAAACACTTCCAGATGGTACACCTCACAACACCAAATATGGAAGAGATAGAACCAGGTGCAGCCCGGTCTAAACCAGCAACGTTCACAGCACATTCATGTCCTTATTTGAGAAAACCAGGTGCAGCCCGGTCTAAACCAGCAACATTCACAGCACATTAACGTCCTTATTTGAGAAAACCAGGTGCAGCCCGGTCTAAACCAGCAACGTTCACAGCACATTCATGTCCTTATTTGAGAAAACCAGGTGCAGCCCGGTCTAAACCAGCAACGTTCACAGCACATTCATGTCCTTATTTGAGAAAACCAGGTGCAGCCCGGTCTAAACCAGCAACGTTCACAGCACATTCATGTCCTTATTTGAGAAAACCAGGTGCAGCCCGGTCTAAACCAGCAACGTTCACAGCACATTCATGTCCTTATTTGAGAAAAACAGGTGCAGCCCGGTCTAAACCAGCAACGTTCACAGCACATTCATGTCCTTATTTGAGAAAAACAGGTGCAGCCCGGTCTAAACCAGCAACGTTCACAGCACATTCATGTCCTTATTTGAGAAAACCAGGTGCAGCCCGGTCTAAACCAGCAACGTTCACAGCACATTAACGTCCTTATTTGAGAAAACCAGGTGCAGCCCGGTCTAAACCAGCAACGTTCACAGCACATTAACACTGTCAAGTACATTAACCCTTTCTGGTGGGACCCATTTTCAATGTTTCCTAAAATAAAGAAATTCAGCCTGAGACTCAATGGCATTGGCTTATTTTCTGTGAAGAACATGTAAAAGAACACATTTTCATTGAGTTCACCCCACTAGACATTTATATTACATGTGGTGTTTGGGCCCACCGGACCCGAGGGTAATAAAAGTGTATGTGTGTAGGTGTAAACAAGTTCAAATGAAACAAAAAGGTTTGCTGTGTGCCTTCACTCGGTCTTCCTCCTCACTGGGCCTGCTGTTTCAACACTGCACCAAGAACCTGCCTGTCACCCTGCCCGTCACCCTGCCCGTCACCCTGCCCGTCTCCCTGCCCGTCTCCCTGCCCGTCTCCCTGCCCGTCTCCCTGCCCGTCACCCTGCCCGTCACCCTGCCCGTCACCCTGCCCGTCTCCCTGCCCGTCTCCCTGCCCGTCACCCTGCCCGTCACCCTGCCCGTCACCCTGCCCGTCTGCCTGCCCGTCTCCCTGCCCGTCTGCCTGCCCGTCACCCTGCCCGTCACCCTGCCCGTCACCCTGCCCGTCTCCCTGCCCGTCTGCCTGCCCGTCTCCCTGCCCGTCTGCCTGCCCGTCTCCCTGCCCGCCTACCCCATCCAGGTGTATTTTCCCACACCTACCCCATCCAGGTGTATTTTCCCACACCTACCCCATCCAGGTGTATTTTCCCACACCTACCCCATCCAGGTGTATTTTCCCACACCTACCCCATCCAGGTGTATTTTCCCACACCTACCCCATCCAGGTGTATTTTCCCACACCTACCCCATCCAGGTGTATTTTCCCACACCTACCCCATCCAGGTGTATTTTCCCACACCTACCCCATCCAGGTGTATTTTCCCACACCTACCCCATCCAGGTGTATTTTCCCACACCTACCCCATCCAGGTGTATTTTCCCACACCTACCCCATCCAGGTGTATTTTCCCACACCTACCCCATCCAGGCGTATTTTCCCACACCTACCCCATCCAGGCGTATTTTCCCACACCTACCCCATCCAGGTGTATTTTCCCACACCTACCCCATCCAGGTGTATTTTCCCACACCTACCCCATCCAGGTGTATTTTCCCACACCTACCCCATCCAGGTGCTAATTCGGGGAGGGAAAACAAATAAATAGCTTTGCATGTGTGGCTCCTTGCCACAATCAATCAGTATGGCAGAAATAATCCCTGCTCAGAGGGTCTTAGAATTCATCTTTGCAGAGAAACTAGTGTGGAAGGAACATCTTCCACTTTGGAAGATGAAGAGTCTTCAGAATATGAGGATCATGTCTCTGTCAATTCAGAGTGTGACAGTGAGTTGGAAGAAGAGGATGAGAATGACCCTCAACCAGCCCCAGGACAAGCCCTTCAGCAACCAGGACCAGCCCGTCAGCAACCAGGACCAGCCCGTCAGCAACCAGGACCAGCCCGTCAGCAACCAGCCCCAGGACCAGCCCATCAGCAACGAGCCCCAGGTCCAGCCCCAGGACCAGCCCATCAGCAGCCAGCCCCAGGACCAGCCCATCAGCAGCCAGCCCCAGGACCAGCCCATCAGCCGCCAGCCCCAGGACCAATCCCAGGACCAGCCCATCAGCAGCCAGCCCCAGGACCAACCCCAGGACCAGCCCATCAGCAGCCAGCCCCAGGACCAACCCCAGGACCAGCCCCAGGACCAGCCCATCAGCAACCAGCCCCAGGTCCAGCCCCAGGACCAGCCCATCAGCAGCCAGCCCCAGGACCAGCCCATCAGCAGCCAGCCCCAGGACCAGCCCATCAGCCGCCAGCCCCAGGACCAACCCCAGGACCAGCCCATCAGCAGCCAGCCCCAGGACCAACCCCAGGACCAGCCCATCAGCAACCAGCCCCAGGACCAGCTCATCAGCAGCCAGCCCCAGGACCAGCCCATCAGCAGCCAGGACCAGCCCATCAGCAGCCAGCCCCAGGACCAGCCCCAGGACCAGCCCATCAGCAGCCAGCCCCAGGACCAACCCCAGGACCAACCCCAGGACCAGCCCCAGGACCAGCCCCAGGACCAACCCCAGGACCAGCCCCAGGACCAACCCCAGGACCAACCCCAGGACCAACCCCAGGACCAGCCCCAGGACCAGCCCCAGGACCAACCCCAGGACCAGCCCCAGGACCAACCCCAGGACCAACCCCAGGACCAGCCCATCAGCAGCCAGCCCCAGGACCAGCCCATCAGCAGCCAGCCCCAGGACCAGCCCATCAGCAGCCAGCCCCAGGACCAACCCCAGGACCAGCCCATCAGCAGCCAGCCCCAGGACCAACCCCAGGACCAGCCCATCAGCAGCCAGCCCCAGGACCAGCCCATCAGCCGCCAGCCCCAGGACCAACCCCAGGACCAGCCCATCAGCAGCCAGCCCCAGGACCAACCCCAGGACCAGCCCATCAGCAACCAGCCCCAGGACCAGCTCATCAGCAGCCAGCCCCAGGACCAGCCCATCAGCAGCCAGGACCAGCCCATCAGCAGCCAGCCCCAGGACCAGCCCCAGGACCAGCCCATCAGCAGCCAGCCCCAGGACCAACCCCAGGACCAACCCCAGGACCAGCCCCAGGACCAGCCCCAGGACCAGCCCCAGGACCAACCCCAGGACCAGCCCCAGGACCAACCCCAGGACCAACCCCAGGACCAGCCCATCAGCAGCCAGCCCCAGGACCAGCCCATCAGCAGCCAGCCCCAGGACCAGCCCATCAGCAGCCAGCCCCAGGACCAACCCCAGGACCAGCCCATCAGCAGCCAGCCCCAGGACCAACCCCAGGACCAGCCCATCAGCAGCCAGCCCCAGGACCAGCCCATCAGCCGCCAGCCCCAGGACCAACCCCAGGACCAGCCCATCAGCAGCCAGCCCCAGGACCAACCCCAGGACCAGCCCATCAGCAACCAGCCCCAGGACCAGCTCATCAGCAGCCAGCCCCAGGACCAGCCCATCAGCAGCCAGGACCAGCCCATCAGCAGCCAGCCCCAGGACCAGCCCCAGGACCAGCCCATCAGCAGCCAGCCCCAGGACCAACCCCAGGACCAACCCCAGGACCAGCCCCAGGACCAGCCCCAGGACCAGCCCCAGGACCAACCCCAGGACCAGCCCCAGGACCAACCCCAGGACCAACCCCAGGACCAGCCCATCAGCAGCCAGCCCCAGGACCAGCCCATCAGCAGCCAGCCCCAGGACCAGCCCATCAGAAACCAGCTCATCAGCAGCCTGCAGGAGGAGAAATATTAATGTAAAAAAATAAGTGAAATTGAAGGGTCTTCATGCCCAAGGAATGTGCCAGCCCACATGGCTGCTAATGTGATGACGATGCAACCAGGGCCGACACAGATTGAGGTTACTCATGTACAGGACATACAGTCTTCTTCTCATTTGGAGGGAAGGCGATGTTTTTGGAGAGAGATGAAAGGAGATGGACCAAACTCATTAACATGCATACTCTGGGGTTCTAATCCTTGCTGGTGTTTTCAGATCCAATGGGGAATCCACACGATCTCTGTGGGATGCAGAACCTGGCAGAGAACTTTTCAGTGAAACAATGTCTCTGGAAAACTTCCACATTATTTCCAGGATTATCCGCTTCGATAACAGAGACACCAGACCAGCTCAGCGGCAGAGAGACAAGCTAGCTGCAATCAGGTCAGTGCAGAGAGACAAGCTAGCTGCTATCAGGTCAGTGTAGAGAGACAAGCTAGCTGCAATCAGGTCAGTGCAGAGAGACAAGCTAGCTGCTATCAGGTCAGTGCAGAGAGACAAGCTAACTGTAATCAGGTCAGTGCAGAGAGACAAGCTAGCTGCAATCAGATCAGTGCAGAGAGACAAGCTAGCTGCTATCAGGTCAGTGCAGAGAGACAAGCTAGCTGCAATCAGATCAGTGCAGAGAGACAAGCTAGCTGCAATCAGATCAGTGCAGAGAGACAAGCTAGCTGTAATCAGGTCAGTGTGGGACAAGTGAGTGGACCGCCTTCCCCTGTTGTACAACCCTGGGCCCAACGTTACTGTTGATGAGCAGCTTATGCCATTTAGGAGCTTCTGCCCCTTCAGGCAGTACATACTGTCTAAACCCGCAAAATATGGAATCAAGATCTGCGCTGCCTGTGATGCTGCTTCATCAAATGTGAGGAACTTGCAAGTGTATAAGGGGAAGCCAGATGGAGGAGCCCCTGAGAAGAACCAAGGGATGTAGGTTGTCCTGGACGTGACACAGAGAATCCGTGACCACAACATCACATTCAATAACTTTTTTACTATTAAGATGACAAACCAACGCGCACCTCCCCACCACGACAGACCAACCTGCACCTCCCCACCACGACAGACCAACCTGCACCTCCCCACCACGACAAACCAACCTGCACCTCCCCACCACGACAGACCAACCTGCACCTCCACACCACGACAGACCAACCTGCACCTCCACACCACGACAGACCAACCTGCACCTCCCCACCACGACAGACCAACCTTCAGCTCCCCACCACGACAGACCAACCTGCACCTCCACACCACGACAGACCAACCTGCACCTCCCCACCACGACAGACCAACCTGCACCTTCCCACCACGACAAACCAACCTGCACCTCCCCACCATGACAAACCAACCTGCACCTCCCCACCATGACAAACCAACCTGCACCTCCCCACCATGACAAAACAACCTGCACCTCCCCACCATGACAAACCAACCTGCACCTCCCCACCATGACAAACCAACCTGCACCTCCCCACCATGACAAACCAACGCGCACCTCCCCACCATGACAAACCAACCTGCACCTCCCCACCATGACAAACCAACCTGCACCTCCCCACCATGACAAAACAACCGGCACCTCCCCACCATGACAAAACAACCGGCACCTCCCCACCATGACAAACCAACCGGCACCTCCCCACCATGACAAACCAACCTGCACCTCCCCACCATGACAAACCAACCTGCACCTCCCCACCATTACAAACCAACGCGCACCTCCCCACCATGACAAACCAACCTGCACCTCCCCACCATGACAAACCAACCTGCACCTCCCCACCATGACAAACCAACCTGCACCTCCCCACCATGACAAACCAACCTGCACCTCCCCACCATGACAAACCAACCTGCACCTCCCCACCATGACAAACCAACCTGCACCTCCCCACCATGACAAACCAACCTGCACCTCCCCACCATGACAAACCAACCTGCACCTCCCCACCATGACAAACCAACCTGCACCTCCCCACCATGACAAACCAACCTGCACCTCCCCACCATGACAAACCAACCTGCACCTCCCCACCATGACAAACCAACCTGCACCTCCCCACCATGACAAACCAACCTGCACCTCCCCACCATGACAAAACAACCTGCACCTCCCCACCATGACAAACCAACCTGCACCTCCCCACCATGACAAACCAACCTGCACCTCCCCACCATGACAAACCAACCTGCACCTCCCCACCATGACAAACCAACGCGCACCTCCCCACCATGACAAACCAACGCGCACCTCCCCACCATGACAAACCAACGCGCACCTCCACACCATGACAAACCAACGCGCACCTCCCCACCATGACAAACCAACGCGCACCTCCCCACCATGACAAACCAACCTGCACCTCCCCACCATGACAAACCAACGCGCACCTCCCCACCATGACAAACCAACCTGCACCTCCCCACCATGACAAACCAACGCGCACCTCCCCACCATGACAAACCAACGCGCACCTCCCCACCATGACAAACCAACGCGCACCTCCCCACCATGACAAACCAACGCGCACCTCCCCACCATGACAAACCAACGCGCACCTCCCCACCATGACAAACCAACGCGCACCTCCCCACCATGACAAACCAACGCGCACCTCCCCACCATGACAAACCAACCTGCACCTCCCCACCATGACAAACCAACCTGCACCTCCCCACCATGACAAACCAACCTGCACCTCCCCACCATGACAAACCAACCTGCACCTCCCCACCATGACAAACCAACGCGCACCTCCCCACCATGACAAACCAACCTGCACCTCCCCACCATGACAAACCAACGCGCACCTCCCCACCATGACAAACCAACGCGCACCTCCCCACCATGACAAACCAACCTGCACCTCCCCACCATGACAAACCAACCTGCACCTCCCCCACCATGACAAACCAACCTGCACCTCCCCACCATGACAAACCAACCTGCACCTCCCCACCATGACAAACCAACGCGCACCTCCCCACCATGACAAACCAACGCGTTGTCCTCCCCACCATGACAAACCAACGCGTTGTCCTCCCCACCATGACAAACCAACGCGTTGTCCTCCCCACCATGACAAACCAACGCGTTGTCCTCCCCACCATGACAAACCAACGCGCACCTCCCCACCATGACAAACCAACGCGCACCTCCCCACCATGACAAACCAACGCGCACCTCCCCACCATGACAAACCAACGCGCACCTCCCCACCATGACAAACCAACGCGCACCTCCCCACCATGACAAACCAACGCGTTGTCCTCCCCACCATGACAAACCAACGCGCACCTCCCCACCATGACAAACCAACGCGCACCTCCCCACCATGACAAACCAACGCGTTGTCCTCCATTCATTTAAAACGTGTCGACAGAGATATATTTTTAACTGTGCCGAGGAAACTAAAAGCATCTGTCCAATAGTCCAGGACACTGCTGTACGTGGCGTTTCAGACGATGATAAAACATCTATGCACGAGTGAAGTGAGTTCGGGAAAAACTGAAAGTATAATAGTTTCCACATACCAACTGTATGTATCAGAAAATCAGAATCAAATAAAGTCTGTCTTCGCAAAAATAACATTGTCACTGTACTAAAACGTTTATTTTCATAAACGGATTTTCTGCATTTGTCAAAAGTCCCATCAGGGAGCCTCATTTCAGATGTGTAATGTAAACTTCATTAATAGGGAAATCGTTCTTCTTGCAAAACATATAAAACGTTTTAAAAACGAACTATTATATGAATCTGACTATCCGCAATAATCCTACTATGTGAGACAATCTCAGCCAGACAAATGAACACCCAGTTGGCATATCTGCCACCCTGGCAAGACAGCTGGCTAACTAACATTAGCAATCTAGACAACTAGCTTGCCAAGAAGGCAGTGATAGCTATGTAGTTAACTAATCAATATGCTATTATTCAGCAAACACTACGAGGGATGACGTTTTATTATCAGGCCGTGCCTCTGTTCCTAAGAGTTGAGGCCAGATTTGATATTTCTTTGCTAACCTACCAGCTAGTGAAGCTAATCAAGTTGCTGGCATGAACATTGCAGATCCCTCTGCTTCTTACCTGGTTAGCTGATCGGTCGTACCTGTCCTTTCTCGGTTGATGAAATCACCATGTACAGCAAAGATGATTTGAAACGCCCGTGTAGATGGATGGTGGCTAGGACCAAAACCTAGCTAGCTAAGGTAACCTTGCACAACTTGTCTAGCTGACTATAATCATAATTACCAACCTTGTTGGAAATAGCTTTCCCGTTTCCAGCATGACAAAGCTCAAGCCACAGAGATAGCTCTGCGAGTTGCTCCCAGTGTTCACGATACACAATGCTCCTATTGGACAGTGGCAGTGTCAATCAAACCGGTCCACCACAACAGTGGTTGGCTGCCTATCAAATTTTTACCGCATCCCCATTGGGTTAGTTCATCTTACATGGCCCGGTGCCCCGTGTAGGCGGAGTTTAAATATTAATTCAACTGGGGCACCGGCCCGTGCAAAACGAACGGTCCTTGCTTTACGGGATCATTGGGACCATTAGGGTTGACGTATAAAATTGTTATGGTAAGGATTATCCAGGCTGTATCACAACCGGTCCAGCGTCGTCCGGGTTTAGCCGGTGTAGGCCGTCGTTGTAAATAAGAACTTGTTCTTAACTGACCTGCCTAGTTAAATACAAATATAATATGGTTCAGGTTTATGTTTATGTTAGGGTTGCGACGTCCCAATGATCCCAGATAGACCTAACCCAAGACAAACTCACATGTTGACATGAAATGTTTGTTTTTCCCTTGACACAAATCAAGTTGTCTCTCACATAAAGTCTGTGTATTTGTACTGCTATAATGTGCTCTCACGTAGAGTATGTATGTAGTAAGGCTAAATGTAGTACAAGCATCTATTAGCCTAGTATTTTCTATTAACATTATTTTCTTCCAGGGAAAGAATGATTACATCTCTGTAATTGGCAGGTTGTCCAACTATTACAGGGTTAGCCTACTGCTGTAAGAGGACATTCTTTGACCACCATGGTATTCTTCAATGGCCACTGCAGTGACCAGAATAGACTGGTATGCCTATCCTGCAGTGACCAGAATAGACTGGTATGCCTATCCTGCAGTGACCAGAATAGACTGGTATGCCTATCCTGCAGTGACCAACATAGACTGGTATGCCTATCCTGCAGTGACCAGAATAGACTGGTATGCCTATCCTGCAGTGAGCAGAACAGACTGGTATGCATATCCTTCAGTGACCAACATAGACTGGTATGCCTATCCTCCAGTGACCAACATAGACTGGTATGCCTATCCTGCAGTGCCCAGAATAGACTGGTATGTCTATCCTGCAGTGACCAGAATAGACTGGTATGCCTATCCTGCAGTGACCAGAATAGACTGGTATGCCTATCCTGCAGTGACCAACATAGACTGGTATGCCTATCCTGCAGTGACCAGAATAGACTGGTATGCCTATCCTGCAGTGAGCAGAACAGACTGGTATGCATATCCTTCAGTGACCAACATAGACTGGTATGCCTATCCTCCAGTGACCAACATAGACTGGTATGCCTATCCTGCAGTGCCCAGAATAGACTGGTATGTCTATCCTGCAGTGACCAGAATAAACTGAAACCTATCCTGCAGTCACCAGAATAGACTGAAACCTATCCTGCAGTGACCAACATAGACTGGTATGCCTATCCTGCAGTGACCAACATAGACTGGTATGCCTATCCTGCAGTGAGCAGAATAGACTGGTGTGCCTATCCTGCAGTGACCAACATAGACTGGTATGCCTATCCTGCAGTGAGCAGAATAGACTAGTATGCCTATCCTGCAGTGAGCAGAATAGACTGGTGTGCCTATCCTGCAGTGACCAGAATAGACTGGTGTGCCTATCCTGCAGTGACCAACATAGACTGGTATGCCTATCCTGCAGTGACCAGAATAGACTGGTGTGCCTATCCTGCAGTGACCAGAATAGACTGGTGTGCCTATCCTGCAGTGACCAGAATATACCGGTGTGCCTATCCTGCAGTGACCAGAATAGACTGGTGTGCCTATCCTGCAGTGACCAGAATAGACTGGTGTGCCTATCCTGCAGTGACCAGAATAGACTGGTATGCCTATCCTGCAGTGACCAACATAGACTGGTATGCCTATCCTGCAGTGACCAGAATAGACTGTTATGCCTATCCTCCAGTGCTACTGGACAACTACAAATACCTAGGTGTCTGGTTAGACTGTAAACTCTCCTTCCAGACTCACATTAAGCATCTCCAATCCAAAATTAAATCTAGAATCAGCTTCCTATATCGCAACAAAGCATCCTTCACTCATGCTGCCAAACATACCCTCGTAAAACTGACCATCCTACCGATCCTCGACTTCGGTAATGTCATTTACAAAATAGCCTCCAGCACTCTACTCAACAAACTGGATGCAGTCTATCACAGTGCCATCCGTTTTGTCACCAAAGCCCCATACACTACCCACCATTGCGACCTGTTAGCTCTCGTTGGTTGACCCTCGCTTCATACTCGTCGCCAAACCCACTGGCTACAGGTTATCTACAAGTCTCTGCTAGGTAAAGCCCTGCCTTATCTCAGCACACTGGTCACCATAGCAACACCCACCCATAGCACACGCTCCAGCAGGTATATCTCACTGGTCACCCCCAAAGCCAATTCCTCCTTTGGTCATCTTTCCTTTCCATTTCCCTGCTGCCAATGACTGGAACAAACTGCAAAAATCTCTGAAGCTGGAGACTTATATCTCCCTCACTAACTTTAAGCGCCAGCTGTCAGAGCAGCTCACAGATCACTGCACCTGTACATAGCTCATCAGTAAACAGCCCATCTATCTATCTACATCATCCCCATACTGTATTTATTTATTTATCTTGCTCCTTTGCACCCCAGTATCTCTACTTGCACATTCATCTTCTGCACATCGAGCATTCAAGTGTGTAATTGTTATATTTTAATTACTTCGCCACCATGGCATATTTATTGCCTTAACTCCCTTATCTTACCTCATTTGCACTCACTGTATATATACTTTTTATAGTTTTCTTTTGTCGTACTGTATTATTGACTGTATGTTTGTTTACTCCATGTGTAACTCTGTGTCGTTGTATGTGTCGAACTGCTTTGCTTTACCTTGGCCAGGTCTCAGTTGTAAATGAGTACTTGTTCTAAACTAGCCTACCTGGTTAAATAAAGGAGATCTGGTCTACCTGGTTAAATAAAGGTGATCTGGCCTACCTGGTTAAATAAAGGTGATCTGGCCTACCTGGTTAAATAAAGGTGATCTGGTCTACCTGGTTAAATAAAGGTGATCTGGCCTACCTGGTTAAATAAAGGTGATCTGGTCTACCTGGTTAAATAAAGGTGATCTGGCCTACCTGGTTAAATAAAGGTGATCTGGCCTACCTGGTTAAATAGAGGTGATCTGGCCTACCTGGTTAAATAAAGGTGATCTGGCCTACCTGGTTAAATAGAGGTGATCTGGCCTACCTGGTTAAATAAAGGAGATCTGGTCTACCTGGTTAAATAAAGGTGATCTGGCCTACCTGGTTAAATAGAGGTGATCTGGCCTACCTGGTTAAATAAAGGTGATCTGGCCTACCTGGTTAAATAGAGGTGATCTGGCCTACCTGGTTAAATAAAGGTGATCTGGCCTACCTGGTTAAATAGAGGTGATCTGGCCTACCTGGTTAAATAAAGGAGATCTGGTCTACCTGGTTAAATAAAGGTGATCTGGCCTACCTGGCTAAATAAAGATGATCTGGCCTACCTGGCTAAATAAAGGTGATCTGGCCTACCTGGTTAAATAAAGGTGATCTGGCCTACCTGGTTAAATAAAGGTGATCTGGCCTACCTGGTTAAATAAAGGTGATCTGGCCTACCTGGTTAAATAGAGGTGATCTGGCCTACCTGGTTAAATAAAGGTGATCTGGCCTACCTGGTTAAATAGAGGTGATCTGGCCTACCTGGTTAAATAAAGGAGATCTGGTCTACCTGGTTAAATAAAGGTGATCTGACCTACTTGGCTAAATAAAGATGATCTGGCCTACCTGGCTAAATAAATGTGATCTGGCCTACCTGGTTAAATAAAGGTGATCTGGCCTACCTGGTTAAATAAAGGTGATCTGGCCTACCTGGTTAAATAAAGGTGATCTGGCCTACCTGGTTAAATAAAGGTGATCTGGCCTACCTGGTTAAATAAAGGTGATCTGGCCTACCTGGTTAAATAAAGGTGATCTGGTCTACCTGGTTAAATAAAGGTGATCTGGCCTACCTGGTTAAATAAAGGTGATCTGGCCTACCTGGTTAAATAAAGGTGATCTGGCCTACCTGGTTAAATAAAGGTGAATAAATACATAAAAAAGCACTGAGATGCAGTGCCTTAGACTACTGCGCCACTCTGGAGGCCCATTGGTCAGCATTGAAATCTGACATGGACGATAGACGTTTCCGCGATCTAAAAGTCATATTCCTGTGAACTTCCAGTGTAGTGGGAGAGACTTTACCACATTCCTACTGGGAGAGAGACTTTACCACATTCCTACTGGGAGAGAGACTTTACCACATTCCTACTGGGGAGAGAGACTTTACCACAGTACTACTGGGAGAGAGACTTTACCACAGTACTACTGGGAGAGAGACTTTACCACAGTACTACTGGGAGAGAGACTTTACCACAGTACTACTGGGAGATACTTTACCACAGTACTACGGCATACTGGGAGATACTTTACCACAGTACTACGTCCAACTGAGAGAGAGACTTTACCACAGTACTACGTCATACTCAGAGAGAGATTTTAGCACAGTACTACTGAGAGAGACTTTACCACAGTACTACGTCATACTGAGAGAGAGACTTTACCACAGTACTACGTCATACTGAGAGACTTTACCAGAGTACTACTGAGAGAGACTTTACCACATTACTACGTCCTACTGAGAGAGACTTTACCACAGTACTACGTCATACTGAGAGAGACTTTACCACAGTACTACGTCATACTGAGAGACTTTACCACAGTACTACTGAGAGAGACTTTACCACAGTACTAGTGGGAGAGAGACTTTACCACAGTACTACGTCATACTGAGAGAGACTTTACCACAGTACTACGTCATACTGAGAGACTTTACCACAGTACTACTGAGAGAGACTTTACCACAGTACTACTGAGAGAGACTTTACCACAGTACTACGTCATACTGAGAGAGACTTTACCACAGTACTACGTCATACTGAGAGAGACTTTACCGCAGTACTACTGAGAGAGACTTTACCACAGTACTACGTTATACTGAGAGAGAGACTTTACCACAGTACTACTGAGAGAGACTTTACCACAGTACTACGTCCTACTGAGAGAGACTTTACCATAGTACTACGTCCTACTGTGAGAGACTTTACCACAGTACTACGTCATACTGAGAGAGACTTTACCACAGTACTACGTCATACTGAGAGAGACTTTACCACAGTACTACGTCATACTGAGAGAGACTTTACCACAGTACTACGTCATACTGAGAGAGACTTTACTACAGTACTACGTTATACTGAGAGAGAGACTTTACCACAGTACTACTGAGAGAGACTTTACCACAGTACTACGTCCTACTGAGAGAGACTTTACCACAGTACTACGTCCTACTGTGAGAGACTTTACCACAGTACTACGTCATACTGAGAGAGACTTTACCACAGTACTATGTCATACTGAGAGAGACTTTACCACAGTACTACTGAGAGAGACTTTTACCACAGTACTACTGAGAGAGACTTTACCACAGTACTACGTCATACAGAGAGACTTTACCACAGTACTACGTCATACTGAGAGAGACTTTACCACAGTACTACTGAGAGAGACTTTACCACAGTACTACTGAGAGAGACTTTACCACAGTACTACATCATACTGAGAGAGACTTTACCACAGTACTACGTCCTACTGTGAGAGACTTTACCACAGTACTACGTCATACTGAGAGAGACTTTACCACAGTACTATGTCATACTGAGAGAGACTTTACCACAGTACTACTGAGAGAGACTTTACCACAGTACTACATCATACTGAGATAGACTTAACCACAGTACTACGTCATACTGAGAGAGACTTTACCACAGTACTACGTTATACTGAGAGAGAGACTTTACCACAGTACTACTGAGAGAGACTTTACCACAGTACTACGTCCTACTGAGAGAGACTTTACCACAGTACTACGTCCTACTGTGAGAGACTTTACCACAGTACTACGTCATACTGAGAGAGACTCTACCACAGTACTATGTCATACTGAGAGAGACTTTACCACAGTACTACTGAGAGAGACTTTTACCACAGTACTACTGAGAGAGACTTTACCACAGTACTACGTCATACAGAGAGACTTTACCACAGTACTACGTCATACTGAGAGAGACTTTACCACAGTACTACTGAGAGAGACTTTACCACAGTACTACATCATACTGAGAGAGACTTTACCATAGTACTACGTCATACTGAGAGAGACTTTACCACAGTACTACGTCATACTGAGAGAGACTTTACCACAGTACTACTGAGAGAGACTTTACCACAGTACTACTGAGAGAGACTTTACCACAGTACTACTGAGAGAGACTTTACCACAGTACTACGTCATACTGAGAGACTTTACCACAGCACTACTGAGAGAGACTTTACCACAGTAGTATGTCATAATGAGAGAGACTTTACCACAGTACCACATCATACTGAGATAGACTTTACCACAGTACTACATCATACTGAGATAGACTTTACCACAGTACTACGTCATACTGAGAGAGACTTTACCACAGTACTACGTCATACTGAGAGAGACTTTACCACAGTAGTATGTCATAATGAGAGAGACTTTACCACAGTACCACATCATACTGAGATAGACTTTACCACAGTACTACATCATACTGAGATAGACTTTACCACAGTACTACGTCATACTGAGAGAGACTTTACCACAGTACTACGTCATACTGAGAGAGACTTTACCACAGTACTATGTCATACTGAGAGAGACTTTACCACAGTACTACTGAGAGAGACTTTACCACAGTACTACTGAGAGAGACTTTACCACAGTACTACGTCATACTGAGAGAGACTTTACCACAGTACTACGTCATACTGAGAGAGACTTTACCACAGTACTACTGAGAGAGACTTTACCACAGTACTACTGAGAGAGACTTTACCACAGTACTACGTCATACTGAGAGACTTTACCACAGCACTACTGAGAGAGACTTTACCACAGTAGTATGTCATAATGAGAGAGACTTTACCACAGTACTACATCATACTGAGATAGACTTAACCACAGTACTACGTCATACTGAGAGAGACTTTACCACAGTACTACGTTATACTGAGAGAGAGACTTTACCACAGTACTACTGAGAGAGACTTTACCACAGTACTACGTCCTACTGAGAGAGACTTTACCACAGTACTACGTCCTACTGTGAGAGACTTTACCACAGTACTACGTCATACTGAGAGAGACTTTACCATAGTACTATGTCATACTGAGAGAGACTTTACCACAGTACTACGTCATACTGAGAGAGACTTTACCACAGTACTACGTCATACTGAGAGAGACTTTACCACAGTACTACTGAGAGAGACTTTACCACAGTACTACTGAGAGAGACTTTACCACAGTACTACGTCATACTGAGAGACTTTACCACAGCACTACTGAGAGAGACTTTACCACAGTAGTATGTCATAATGAGAGAGACTTTACCACAGTACTACATCATACTGAGATAGACTTTACCACAGTACTACGTCATACTGAGAGAGACTTTACCACAGTACTACGTCATACTGAGAGAGACTTTACCACAGTACTATGTCATACTGAGAGAGACTTTACCACAGTACTACTGAGAGAGACTTTACCACAGTACTACTGAGAGAGACTTTACCACAGTACTACGTCATACTGAGAGAGACTTTACCACAGTACTACTGAGAGAGACTTTACCACAGTACTACTGAGAGAGACTTTACCACAGTACTACGTCATACTGAGAGACTTTACCACAGTACTACTGAGAGAGACTTTACCACAGTAGTATGTCATAATGAGAGAGACTTTACCACAGTACTACATCATACTGAGATAGACTTTACCACAGTACTACGTCATACTGAGAGAGACTTTACCACAGTACTACATCATACTGAGAGACTTTACCACAGTACTACTGAGAGAGACTTTACCACAGTACTACTGGGAGAGAGACTTTACCACAGTAGTACGTCATAATGAGAGAGACTTTACCACAGTACTACATCATACTGAGAGAGACTTTACCACAGTACTACATCATACTGAGAGAGACTTTACCACAGTACTACGTCATACTGAGAGAGAGACTTTACCACAGTACTACGTCATACTGAGAGAGAGACTTTACCACAGTACTATGTCATACTGAGAGAGACTTTACCACAGTACTACTGAGAGAGACCTTACCACAGTACTACGTCATACTGAGAGAGATTTTACCACAGTACTACTGGACAGTATGTTGTAGCAGGGTGGTGTGGTGACTGACAGCAGACAGACAGACAGCAGACAGACAGTCACCATACTGTCCATCTTCACCGCGAGAAGCTCCCGATTCCCCACATCGTAGTTCCTCTCCGTGGCGTTGAGGCGGTGGCAGAAGAAGGCGCAGGGATGCAGCTTAAGGTCCAGGGCAGAACATTGGGACAGAACAGCCTCCACTCCGACATCCGAAACATCGGCCTCCACCATGATGGGAAGGGTCAGGATGAACCAGGATAGGAGCAGTGGTGAAGCGGTGTTTAAGGTCCCGGAACGCCCGGTCAGCGACAGAGGACCACGTGAACGGAACCCTGGTAGATGTGAGTGCAGACAGGGAGGAGGCCAGGCTCATGCACATGGCCAGCTGTTGTTCCCATACCCAGCGTGATGAGTGAAGCTATCTTGGAGCGTTCCGAGGGGTTAGGACGAGGGCTGAAGCTCGAAAATGAGGCCACACTAAGCAAGAAACGCCCGAAAGGTGCTCGGCTCTCCATTAAAGTGTTCCTGGTAAACTAGGCTTCCGGGAGGTGGAGTGGCCGGTGGGGCGGCGCTGCTAACCAGCGAGTTACTGAGGGGCGGTGGGGAAACCACCTTGTCAGGCTGCCCCCCAGATAACCCACGGAATTGCTCCAGCAACATGTCCAACGCCCGGTCAACCAACGTTTGTACCCCCTCCATAAGACAAAGCAATTCCTCATGCCTACCAATGGAGGCTCCTTGGGAGGAGATGGCTTGGGCAGCTGGCCCGGGTCTGCTGGGTCAGTAATGGCCAGTTCGTACTATGCAGACATCGTCGAATTAACAATGGTTTAATAATCCAGAAGGGGCAATAGACAGGTCAGTAAACCAGAGGTGGGGCAATAGACAGGTCAGTAAACCAGAGGTGGGGCAATAGACAGGTCAGTAAACCAGAGGTGGGGCAATAGACAGGTCAGTAAACCAGAGGTGGGGCAATAGACAGGTCAGTAAACCAGAGGTGGGGCAATAGACAGGTCAGTAAACCAGAGGTGGGGCAATAGACAGGTCAGTAAACCAGAGGTGGGGCAATAGACAGGTCAGTAAACCAGAGGTGGGGCAATAGACAGGTCAGTAAACCAGAGGTGGGGCAATAGACAGGTCAGTAAACCAGAGGTGGGGCAATAGACAGGTCAGTAAACCAGAGGTGGGGTAATGGTACAGGTCGGCAGGCAGGCTCAGGGACAGGCAGAGTGGTCAGGCAGGGAGGGCTCAGAGTCAGGACAGGCAAGGGTCAATACCAGGAGAGAGAGAAAAAGAGAGATTGGGGAAAAGCAGGAGCTGAGAAAAACGCTGGTTGGCTTGACAAACAAGATGAACTGACAACAGACAACTGATGACACAGGTATAAATACACAGGGGATAATGGGGAAGATGGGCAACACCTGGAGGGAGGTGGAGACAATCACAAAGACAGGTGAAACAGATCAGGTTGTGACAATAATACAGTCTGCCGATATGGACAGCCCCATCAAAAGGATCCTCCTGGATGATGCATTTTGGGTGAGTGGTAAGCAGCCTGAAACTCCTGAAACCTATAGCAGTAGCCATTGCACGGATTGAGGGAGACAATGCCATCCTGTCTGATGTTCAGACTCTGCTTGCATATGTAAGAGAAGAAATCCGTACTGCCCTGCCCAAGACTGCTTGAAGCTCATACACACTGCAGCGTACATGTTGGACCCCAAGTATGCTGGCAAGAGCATCCAGTCTGGTGCAGAGATCAACAAGGCCTATGGTGTCATCACTACCGTGTCTCGCCACCTTGGCCTGGATGAGGGCAAGGTTCTTGGCAGTCTGGCGAAGTACACTTCCAAGCATGGGCTTTGGGATGGAGATGTAATATGGCAGTCGTGCCAACATATCTCATCAGCCACCTGGTGGAAGGAACTTTGTGGATCTGAGGCTCTATCCCCTGTTGCCTCCATCATTCAGCCACCTAAGAGTGCAACTGGTCCTTGTTTGGGAACACACACACCAAAGCACGCAACAGGCTGACCAATAAAAGGGTTGAAAAATTGGTGACCATCTGGGCAAATTTGAGGCTTTTTGAGCCTGACAATTAGTTATCCTCAACAAGGTTGGAAAGTGACAGTGAAGATGAGGCCTCAGAGTCTGATGTTCAAGAGGTGGACATTGAGGTCCAGGGAGAAGACATGGAAGCCTGAGAGGAAGACAACCAAAGCTTTAGTTTCTAGAATATCATTTTACAGATGTATGTTGAAAACGTTTTTGGGAGATTCGATGGATCATTGGGGATCATTGAATATTCCCTTTCTTTTGTTGTTCAGTGAAATCCTCCCATGTGAAGAGTCAACTCATTTCATTAAAGTTCAATTCGTAACTAAATTGTTGTTTTGTATTTTTATTGGAAGGATTTAATCATTTGCAATTATGTCTCCTTATTATAAAGTCAAATGTTTATGTTTCTGTCTCCATATGATATGGTAAATATATCCAATGCAAAAAACATTTGCATATATTTCTGTTAATTCCCATCTATTCCCTTTTAATTCCCTTAATTCCCAAGGAAAGTTTCCACCTCTGAATATTCCCCAAGATGTGCAACCCAGTCCTTACCTTGAAAGCAGTATATGGAAAAGCAGACTGCAGTCTATGATTTAGTTAGCTACTGATTAACATGACAATTTCCTGTGCAGAGCCTTGTAGCAGTAACACATCCAACTGAGAACAGGGTTATCCTGCTTCCAACCTTCCCACTGTTTCTAGAGAACAGGGATCCTGCTTCCAACCTTCCCACTGTTTCTAGAGAACAGGGATCCTGCTTCCAACCTTCCCACTGTTTCTAGAGAACAGGGATCCTGCTTCCAACCTTCCCACTGTTTCTAGAGAACAGGGATCCTGCTTCCAACCTTCCCACTGTTTCTAGAGAACAGGGATCCTGCTTCCAACCTTCCCACTGTTTCTAGAGAACAGGGATCCTACTTCCAACCTTGCCAATGTTTCTACCCATCGACTGACTGAATAAAGTGCCCAACCACCTTAACAATGTACTGAACTAGAATAGAGTAATGTACAAAACTAGAATGGTAGAATGTACTAAACTAGAATGGTAGAATGTACTGAAATAGAATAAAGTAATGTACAAAACTAGAATGGTAGAATGTACTAAACTAGAATGGTAGAATGTACTGAACTAGAATGGTAGAATGTACTGAACTAGAGTGGTAGAATGAACTGAAATAGAATGGTAGAATGTACTGAACTAGAATGGTAGAATGTACTGAACTAGAATGGTAGAATGTACTGAACTAGAATGGTAGAATGTACTGAACTAGAGTGGTAGAATGTACTGAAATAGAATGGTAGAATGTACTGAACTAGAATGGTAGAATGTACTAAACCAGAATGGTAGAATGTTATGAACTAGAATGGTAGAATGTACTGAACTAGAATGGTAGAATGTACTGAACTAGTATGGTAGAATGTACTGAACTAGAATGGTAGAATGTACTGAACTAGAATGGTATAACATACTGAACTAGAATAGAGTAATGTACAAAACTAGAATGGTAGAATGTACTAAACTAGAATGGTAGAATGTACTGAAATAGAATAGAGTAATGTACAAAACTAGAATGGTAGAATGTGCTTCTCCACCTGCATTGCTTGCTGTTTGGGGTTTTAGGCTGGGTTTCTGTACAGCACTTTGAGATATCAGCTGATGTACGAAGGGCTATATAAATAAATTTGATTTGATTTGATTTGATTTGATGTACTGAACTAGAATGGTAGAATGTACTGAACTAGAGTGGTAGAATGAACTGAAATAGAATGGTAGAATGTACTGAACTAGAATGGTAGAATGTACTGAACTAGAATGGTAGAATGTACTGAACTAGAATGGTAGAATGTACGGAACTAGAACGGTAGAATGTACTGAACTAGAATGGTAGAATGTACTGAACTAGAATGGTAGAATGTACTGAACTAGAATGGTAGAATGTACTGAACTAGAATGGTAGAATGTACTGAACTAGAGTGGTAGAATGTACTGAACTAGAGTGGTAGAATGTACTGAACTAGTATGGTAGAATGTACTGAACTAGAATGGTAGAATGTACTGAACTAGAATGTTAGAATGTACTGAACTAGTATGGTAGAATGTACTGAACTAGAATGGTAGAATGTACTGAACTAGTATGGTAGAATGTACTGAACTAGTATGTTAGAATGTACTGAACTAGAACGGTAGAATGTACTGAACTAGAATGGTAGAATGTACTGAACTAGAATGGTAGAATGTACTGAACTAGTATGATAGAATGTACTGAACTAGTATGGTAGAATGTACTGAACTAAAATGGTAGAATGGACTGAACTAGAGTGGTAGAATGTACTGAACTAGAGCGGTAGAATGTACTGAACTAGTATGGTAGAATGTACTGAACTAGAATGGTAGAATGTACTGAACTAGAATGGTAGAATGTACTGAACTAGAATGGTAGAATGTACTGAACTAGAGTGGTAGAATGTACTGAACTAGAATGGTAGAATGTACTGAACTAGTATGGTAGAATGTACTGAACTAGAAGGGTAGAATGTACTGAACTAGAATGGTAGAATGTACTGAACTAGAATGGTAGAACGTACTGAACTAGAATAGAGTAATGTACAAAACTAGAATGGTAGAATGTACTAAACTAGAATGGTAGAACGTACTGAACTAGAATAGAGTAATGTAAAAAACTAGAATGGTAGAATGTACTAAACTAGAATGGTAGAATGTACTGAACTAGAATGGTAGAATGTACTGAACTAGAGTGGTAGAATGTACTGAAATAGAGTGGTAGAATGTACTGAACTAGAATGGTAGAATGTACTTAACTAGAATGGTAGAATGTACTGAACTAGAATGGTAGAATGTACTGAACTAGAATGGTAGAATGTACTGAATAGAATGGTAGAATGTACTGAACTAGAATGGTAGAATGTACTGAACTAGAGTGGTAAAATGTACTGAACCAGAATGGTAGAATGTTATGAACTAGAATGGTAGAATGTACTGAACTAGAATGGTAGAATGTACTGAACTAGTATGGTAGAATGTACTGAACTAGAATGGTAGAATGTACTGAACTAGAATAGAGTAATGTACAAAACTAGAATGGTAGAATGTACTAAACTAGAATGGTAGAACGTACTGAAATAGAATAGAGTAATGTACAAAACTAGAATGGTAGAATGTACTGAACTAGAATGGTAGAATGTACTGAACTAGAATGGTAGAATGTACTGAACTAGTATGGTAGAATGTACTGAACTAGAATGGTAGAATGTACTGAACTAGAATAGAGTAATGTACAAAACTAGAATGGTAGAATGTACTAAACTAGAATGGTAGAACGTACTGAAATAGAATAGAGTAATGTACAAAACTAGAATGGTAGAATGTACTGAACTAGAATGGTAGAATGTACTGAACTAGAGTGGTAGAATGAACTGAAATAGAATGGTAGAATGTACTGAACTAGAATGGTAGAATGTACTGAACTAGAATGGTAGAATGTACTGAACTAGAATGGTAGAATGTACGGAACTAGAACGGTAGAATGTACTGAACTAGAATGGTAGAATGTACTGAACTAGAATGGTAGAATGTACTGAACTAGAATGGTAGAATGTACTGAACTAGAATGGTAGAATGTACTGAACTAGAGTGGTAGAATGTACTGAACTAGAGTGGTAGAATGTACTGAACTAGTATGGTAGAATGTACTGAACTAGAATGGTAGAATGTACTGAACTAGAATGTTAGAATGTACTGAACTAGTATGGTAGAATGTACTGAACTAGAATGGTAGAATGTACTGAACTAGTATGGTAGAATGTACTGAACTAGTATGTTAGAATGTACTGAACTAGAACGGTAGAATGTACTGAACTAGAATGGTAGAATGTACTGAACTAGAATGGTAGAATGTACTGAACTAGTATGATAGAATGTACTGAACTAGTATGGTAGAATGTACTGAACTAAAATGGTAGAATGGACTGAACTAGAGTGGTAGAATGTACTGAACTAGAGCGGTAGAATGTACTGAACTAGTATGGTAGAATGTACTGAACTAGAATGGTAGAATGTACTGAACTAGAATGGTAGAATGTACTGAACTAGAATGGTAGAATGTACTGAACTAGAGTGGTAGAATGTACTGAACTAGAATGGTAGAATGTACTGAACTAGTATGGTAGAATGTACTGAACTAGAAGGGTAGAATGTACTGAACTAGAATGGTAGAATGTACTGAACTAGAATGGTAGAACGTACTGAACTAGAATAGAGTAATGTACAAAACTAGAATGGTAGAATGTACTAAACTAGAATGGTAGAACATACTGAACTAGAATAGAGTAATGTAAAAAACTAGAATGGTAGAATGTACTAAACTAGAATGGTAGAATGTACTGAACTAGAATGGTAGAATGTACTGAACTAGAGTGGTAGAATGTACTGAAATAGAGTGGTAGAATGTACTGAACTAGAATGGTAGAATGTACTTAACTAGAATGGTAGAATGTACTGAACTAGAATGGTAGAATGTACTGAACTAGAGTGGTAGAATGTACTGAAATAGAATGGTAGAATGTACTGAACTAGAATGGTAGAATGTACTGAACTAGAGTGGTAAAATGTACTGAACCAGAATGGTAGAATGTTATGAACTAGAATGGTAGAATGTACTGAACTAGAATGGTAGAATGTACTGAACTAGTATGGTAGAATGTACTGAACTAGAATGGTAGAATGTACTGAACTAGAATAGAGTAATGTACAAAACTAGAATGGTAGAATGTACTAAACTAGAATGGTAGAACGTACTGAAATAGAATAGAGTAATGTACAAAACTAGAATGGTAGAATGTACTGAACTAGAATGGTAGAATGTACTGAACTAGAATGGTAGAATGTACTGAACTAGTATGGTAGAATGTACTGAACTAGAATGGTAGAATGTACTGAACTAGAATAGAGTAATGTACAAAACTAGAATGGTAGAATGTACTAAACTAGAATGGTAGAACGTACTGAAATAGAATAGAGTAATGTACAAAACTAGAATGGTAGAATGTACTGAACTAGAATGGTAGAATGTACTGAACTAGAGTGGTAGAATGAACTGAAATAGAATGGTAGAATGTACTGAACTAGAATGGTAGAATGTACTGAACTAGAATGGTAGAATGTACTGAACTAGAATGGTAGAATGTACGGAACTAGAACGGTAGAATGTACTGAACTAGAATGGTAGAATGTACTGAACTAGAATGGTAGAATGTACTGAACTAGAATGGTAGAATGTACTGAACTAGAATGGTAGAATGTACTGAACTAGAGTGGTAGAATGTACTGAACTAGAGTGGTAGAATGTACTGAACTAGAATGATAGAATGTACTGAACTAGAATGGTAGAATGTACTGAACTAGAATGGTAGAATGTACTGAACTAGACTGGTAGAATGTACAGAACCAAGAATGGCAGAATGTACTGAACTAGAATGGTAGAATGTACTGAAATAGAATAGAGTAATGTACAAAACTAGAATGGTAGAATGTACTGAACTAGAATGGTAGAATGTACTGAACTAGAGTGGTAGAATGAACTGAAATAGAATGGTAGAATGTACTGAACTAGAATGGTAGAATGTACTGAACTAGAATGGTAGAATGTACTGAACTAGAATGGTAGAATGTACGGAACTAGAACGGTAGAATGTACTGAACTAGAATGGTAGAATGTACTGAACTAGAATGGTAGAATGTACTGAACTAGAATGGTAGAATGTACTGAACTAGAATGGTAGAATGTACTGAACTAGAGTGGTAGAATGTACTGAACTAGAGTGGTAGAATGTACTGAACTAGTATGGTAGAATGTACTGAACTAGAATGTTAGAATGTACTGAACTAGAATGTTAGAATGTACTGAACTAGTATGGTAGAATGTACTGAACTAGAATGGTAGAATGTACTGAACTAGTATGGTAGAATGTACTGAACTAGTATGTTAGAATGTACTGAACTAGAACGGTAGAATGTACTGAACTAGAATGGTAGAATGTACTGAACTAGAATGGTAGAATGTACTGAACTAGAATGGTAGAATGTACTGAACTAGTATGATAGAATGTACTGAACTAGTATGGTAGAATGTACTGAACTAAAATGGTAGAATGGACTGAACTAGAGTGTTAGAATGTACTGAACTAGAGCGGTAGAATGTACTGAACTAGTATGGTAGAATGTACTGAACTAGAATGGTAGAATGTACTGAACTAGAATGGTAGAATGTACTGAACTAGAATGGTAGAATGTACTGAACTAGAGTGGTAGAATGTACTGAACTAGAATGGTAGAATGTACTGAACTAGTATGGTAGAATGTACTGAACTAGAAGGGTAGAATGTACTGAACTAGAATGGTAGAATGTACTGAACTAGTATGGTAGAATGTACTGAACTAGAATGGTAGAATGTACTGAACTAGAATAGAGTAATGTACAAAACTAGAATGGTAGAATGTACTAAACTAGAATGGTAGAACGTACTGAAATAGAATAGAGTAATGTACAAAACTAGAATGGTAGAATGTACTGAACTAGAATGGTAGAATGTACTGAACTAGAATGGTAGAATGTACTGAACTAGTATGGTAGAATGTACTGAACTAGAATGGTAGAATGTACTGAACTAGAATAGAGTAATGTACAAAACTAGAATGGTAGAATGTACTAAACTAGAATGGTAGAACGTACTGAAATAGAATAGAGTAATGTACAAAACTAGAATGGTAGAATGTACTGAACTAGAATGGTAGAATGTACTGAACTAGAGTGGTAGAATGAACTGAAATAGAATGGTAGAATGTACTGAACTAGAATGGTAGAATGTACTGAACTAGAATGGTAGAATGTACTGAACTAGAATGGTAGAATGTACGGAACTAGAACGGTAGAATGTACTGAACTAGAATGGTAGAATGTACTGAACTAGAATGGTAGAATGTACTGAACTAGAATGGTAGAATGTACTGAACTAGAATGGTAGAATGTACTGAACTAGAGTGGTAGAATGTACTGAACTAGAGTGGTAGAATGTACTGAACTAGAATGATAGAATGTACTGAACTAGAATGGTAGAATGTACTGAACTAGAATGGTAGAATGTACTGAACTAGACTGGTAGAATGTACAGAACCAAGAATGGCAGAATGTACTGAACTAGAATGGTAGAATGTACTGAAATAGAATAGAGTAATGTACAAACTAGAATGGTAGAATGTACTGAACTAGAATGGTAGAATGTACTGAACTAGAGTGGTAGAATGAACTGAAATAGAATGGTAGAATGTACTGAACTAGAATGGTAGAATGTACTGAACTAGAATGGTAGAATGTACTGAACTAGAATGGTAGAATGTACGGAACTAGAACGGTAGAATGTACTGAACTAGAATGGTAGAATGTACTGAACTAGAATGGTAGAATGTACTGAACTAGAATGGTAGAATGTACTGAACTAGAATGGTAGAATGTACTGAACTAGAGTGGTAGAATGTACTGAACTAGAGTGGTAGAATGTACTGAACTAGTATGGTAGAATGTACTGAACTAGAATGGTAGAATGTACTGAACTAGAATGTTAGAATGTACTGAACTAGTATGGTAGAATGTACTGAACTAGAATGGTAGAATGTACTGACTAGTATGGTAGAATGTACTGAACTAGTATGTTAGAATGTACTGAACTAGAACGGTAGAATGTACTGAACTAGAATGGTAGAATGTACTGAACTAGAATGGTAGAATGTACTGAACTAGAATGGTAGAATGTACTGAACTAGTATGATAGAATGTACTGAACTAGTATGGTAGAATGTACTGAACTAAAATGGTAGAATGGACTGAACTAGAGTGGTAGAATGTACTGAACTAGAGCGGTAGAATGTACTGAACTAGTATGGTAGAATGTACTGAACTAGAATGGTAGAATGTACTGAACTAGAATGGTAGAATGTACTGAACTAGAATGGTAGAATGTACTGAACTAGAGTGGTAGAATGTACTGAACTAGAATGGTAGAATGTACTGAACTAGTATGGTAGAATGTACTGAACTAGAAGGGTAGAATGTACTGAACTAGAATGGTAGAATGTACTGAACTAGAATGGTAGAACGTACTGAACTAGAATAGAGTAATGTACAAAACTAGAATGGTAGAATGTACTAAAGTACAATGGTAGAACGTACTGAACTAGAATAGAGTAATGTAAAAAACTAGAATGGTAGAATGTACTAAACTAGAATGGTAGAATGTACTGAACTAGAATGGTAGAATGTACTGAACTAGAGTGGTAGAATGTACTGAAATAGAGTGGTAGAATGTACTGAACTAGAATGGTAGAATGTACTTAACTAGAATGGTAGAATGTACTGAACTAGAATGGTAGAATGTACTGAACTAGAGTGGTAGAATGTACTGAAATAGAATGGTAGAATGTACTGAACTAGAATGGTAGAATGTACTGAACTAGAGTGGTAAAATGTACTGAACCAGAATGGTAGAATGTTATGAACTAGAATGGTAGAATGTACTGAACTAGAATGGTAGAATGTACTGAACTAGTATGGTAGAATGTACTGAACTAGAATGGTAGAATGTACTGAACTAGAATAGAGTAATGTACAAAACTAGAATGGTAGAATGTACTAAACTAGAATGGTAGAACGTACTGAAATAGAATAGAGTAATGTACAAAACTAGAATGGTAGAATGTACTGAACTAGAATGGTAGAATGTACTGAACTAGAATGGTAGAATGTACTGAACTAGTATGGTAGAATGTACTGAACTAGAATGGTAGAATGTACTGAACTAGAATAGAGTAATGTACAAAACTAGAATGGTAGAATGTACTAAACTAGAATGGTAGAACGTACTGAAATAGAATAGAGTAATGTACAAAACTAGAATGGTAGAATGTACTGAACTAGAATGGTAGAATGTACTGAACTAGAGTGGTAGAATGAACTGAAATAGAATGGTAGAATGTACTGAACTAGAATGGTAGAATGTACTGAACTAGAATGGTAGAATGTACTGAACTAGAATGGTAGAATGTACGGAACTAGAACGGTAGAATGTACTGAACTAGAATGGTAGAATGTACTGAACTAGAATGGTAGAATGTACTGAACTAGAATGGTAGAATGTACTGAACTAGAATGGTAGAATGTACTGAACTAGAGTGGTAGAATGTACTGAACTAGAGTGGTAGAATGTACTGAACTAGAATGATAGAATGTACTGAACTAGAATGGTAGAATGTACTGAACTAGAATGGTAGAATGTACTGAACTAGACTGGTAGAATGTACAGAACCAAGAATGGCAGAATGTACTGAACTAGAATGGCAGGATAGAATTAAGTAGAATAAACTGTACTAAGAGTGGTAGAATGTACTGAACTAGAATATACTTAACTAAGAAGGGTAGAACGTACTGAACTAGACTGGTAGAATGTACTGAACTAGAATGGTAGAATGTACTGAACTAGAATGGTAGAATGTACTGAACTAGAATGGTAGAATGTACTGAACTAGAATGGTAGAATGTACTGAACTAGAATGGTAGAATGTACTGAACTAGAATGGTAGAATGTACTGAACTAGAATGGTAGAATGTACTGAACTAGAGTGGTAGAATGTACTGAAATAGAATGGCAGGATGGAATTAAGCAGAATATACTGTACTAAGAGTGGTAGAATGTACTGAACTAGAATGGTAGAATGTACTGAACTAGAATGGCAGGATGGAATTAAGTAGAATATACTGTACTAAGAGTGGTAGAATGTACTTAACTAGAATGGTAGAATGTACTGAACTAGAATGGTAGAATGTACTGAACTAGAATGTTAGAATGTACTGAACTAGTATGGTAGAATGTACTGAACTAGAATGGTAGAATGTACTGAACTAGTATGGTAGAATGTACTGAACTAGAATGGTAGAATGTACTGAACTAGAATGTTAGAATGTACTGAACTAGTATGGTAGAATGTACTGAACTAGAATGGTAGAATGTACTGAACTAGTATGGTAGAATGTACTGAACTAGTATGTTAGAATGTACTGAACTAGAACGGTAGAATGTACTGAACTAGAATGGTAGAATGTACTGAACTAGAATGGTAGAATGTACTGAACTAGTATGATAGAATGTACTGAACTAGTATGGTAGAATGTACTGAACTAAAATGGTAGAATGGACTGAACTAGAGTGGTAGAATGTACTGAACTAGAGCGGTAGAATGTACTGAACTAGTATGGTAGAATGTACTGAACTAGAATGGTAGAATGTACTGAACTAGAATGGTAGAATGTACTGAACTAGAATGGTAGAATGTACTGAACTAGAGTGGTAGAATGTACTGAACTAGAATGGTAGAATGTACTGAACTAGTATGGTAGAATGTACTGAACTAGAAGGGTAGAATGTACTGAACTAGAATGGTAGAATGTACTGAACTAGAATGGTAGAACGTACTGAACTAGAATAGAGTAATGTACAAAACTAGAATGGTAGAATGTACTAAACTAGAATGGTAGAACGTACTGAACTAGAATAGAGTAATGTAAAAAACTAGAATGGTAGAATGTACTAACTAGAATGGTAGAATGTACTGAACTAGAATGGTAGAATGTACTGAACTAGAGTGGTAGAATGTACTGAAATAGAGTGGTAGAATGTACTGAACTAGAATGGTAGAATGTACTTAACTAGAATGGTAGAATGTACTGAACTAGAATGGTAGAATGTACTGAACTAGAGTGGTAGAATGTACTGAAATAGAAATGGTAGAATGTACTGAACTAGAATGGTAGAATGTACTGAACTAGAGTGGTAAAATGTACTGAACTAGAATGGTAGAATGTACTGAACTAGAGTGGTAGAATGTACTGAAATAGAATGGTAGAATGTACTGAACTAGAGTGGAAAATGTAATGAACTAGAATGGTAGAATGTACTGAACTAGAATGGTAGAATGTACTGAACTAGAATGGTAGAATGTACTGAACTAGAATGCACTGAACTAGAATGGTAGAATGTACTGAACTAGTATGGTAGAATGTACTGAACTAGAATGGTAGAATGTACTGAACTAGTATGGTAGAATGTACTGAACTAGTATGTTAGAATGTACTGAACTAGAACGGTAGAATGTACTGAACTAGAATGGTAGAATGTACTGAACTAGAATGGTAGAATGTACTGAACTAGTATGATAGAATGTACTGAACTAGTATGGTAGAATGTACTGAACTAAAATGGTAGAATGGACTGAACTAGAGTGGTAGAATGTACTGAACTAGAGCGGTAGAATGTACTGAACTAGTATGGTAGAATGTACTGAACTAGAATGGTAGAATGTACTGAACTAGAATGGTAGAATGTACTGAACTAGAATGGTAGAATGTACTGAACTAGAGTGGTAGAATGTACTGAACTAGAATGGTAGAATGTACTGAACTAGTATGGTAGAATGTACTGAACTAGAAGGGTAGAATGTACTGAACTAGAATGGTAGAATGTACTGAACTAGAATGGTAGAACGTACTGAACTAGAATAGAGTAATGTACAAAACTAGAATGGTAGAATGTACTAAACTAGAATGGTAGAACGTACTGAACTAGAATAGAGTAATGTAAAAAACTAGAATGGTAGAATGTACTAAACTAGAATGGTAGAATGTACTGAACTAGAATGGTAGAATGTACTGAACTAGAGTGGTAGAATGTACTGAAATAGAGTGGTAGAATGTACTGAACTAGAATGGTAGAATGTACTTAACTAGAATGGTAGAATGTACTGAACTAGAATGGTAGAATGTACTGAACTAGAGTGGTAGAATGTACTGAAATAGAATGGTAGAATGTACTGAACTAGAATGGTAGAATGTACTGAACTAGAGTGGTAAAATGTACTGAACTAGAATGGTAGAATGTACTGAACTAGAGTGGTAGAATGTACTGAAATAGAATGGTAGAATGTACTGAACTAGAGTGGAAAATGTAATGAACTAGAATGGTAGAATGTACTGAACTAGAATGGTAGAATGTACTGAACTAGAATGGTAGAATGTACTGAACTAGAATGCACTGAACTAGAATGGTAGAATGTACTAAACTAGAATAGCAGGATGGAATTAACTAGAATATAGTGTACTAAGAGTGGTAGAATGGACTGAACTAGAATAAACTGATCTGATGTACGGAACTAGAACGGTAGAATGTACTGAATGTACTGTAGCGAGGGGAGGCAGCGAGGGGAGAGGAGAGGGAGGTAGCGAGTGGAGAGGAGAGGGCGGCAGCGAGGGGAGAGGAGAGGGAGGTAGCGAGTGGAGAGGAGAGGGCGGCAGCGAGGGGAGAGGAGAGGGAGGCAGCGAGGGGAGAGGTGAGGGAGGCAGCGAGGGGAGAGGAGAGGAGAGGGAGGCAGCGAGGGAAGAGGAGAGGAGAGGGAGGCAGCGAGGGGAGAGGAGAGGAGAGGGAGGTAGCGAGGGGAGAGGAGAGGAGAGGGCGACAGCGAGGGGAGAGGAGAGGGAGGCAGCGAGGGGAGAGGAGAGGAGAGGGAGGCAGCAAGGGGAGAGGATAGAAGAGGGAGGCAGCGAGGAGAGAGGAGAGAAGAGGTAGGGCAGCGAGGGGAGAGGAGAGAAGAGGGAGGGCATTGAGGGGAGAGGAGAGAAGAGGGGAGGCAGTGAGAGAGAGGGAGACAGCGAGGGGAGAGGAGAGGGAGGCAGTGAGAGGAGAGGGAGGCAGTGAGGGGAGAGGAGAGGGAGGCAGCGAGGGAGAGGAGAGGGAGGCAGTGGAGAGGAGAGGAGAGGGAGGCAGCGAGGGTAGAGGAGAGGAGAAGGAGGCATCGAGGGGAGAGGAGAGGGAGGCAGCGGAGGAGAGGAGAGGGAGGTAGCGAGGGGAGAGGAGAGGAGAGGGAGGTAGCGAGGGGAGGAGGAGAGGGAGGTAGCGAGGGGAGAGGAGAGGGAGGTAGCGAGAGGAGAGGAGAGGGAGGTAGCGAGAGGAGAGGAGAGGGAGGTAGCGAGAGGGAGAGGAGAGGGAGGTAGCCGCGAGGAGAGGAAGAGGAGAGGAGAGGGAGGTAGGAGAGGAGGGAGGGGAGAGGAGAGGAGGGGAGGTAGCGAGAGGAGAGGAGAGGGAGGTAGCGAGAGGAGAGGAGAGGGAGGTAGCGAGAGGAGAGAGGGGAGAGGAGAGGAGAGGGAGGTAGCGAGAGGAGAGGAGGGGAGAGGAGAGGAGAGGGAGGTAGCGAGAGGAGAGGAGAGGGAGGTAGCGAGAGGAGAGGAGAGGGAGGTCGCGAGAGGAGAGGAGAGGGAGGTAGCGAGGGGAGAGGAGAGGGAGGTAGCGAGGGGAGAGGAGAGGGAGGTAGCGAGGGGAGAGGAGAGGGAGGTAGCGAGGGGAGAGGAGAGGAGAGGGAGGTAGCGAGGGGAGAGGAGAGGAGAGGGAGGTAGCGAGGGAAGAGGAGAGGGAGACAGTGACGGGAGAGGAGAGGGAGGCAGCGAGGGGAGAGGTGAGGGAGGCAGCGAGGGGAGAGGAGAGGTAGGCAGCGAGAGGAGAGAAGAGGGAGGCAGCGAGGGGAGAGGAGAGAAGAGGGAGGCATCGAGGGGAGAGGAGAGGGAGGCAGCGAGAGGAGAGGAGAGGTAGGCAGCGAGGGGAGAGGAGAAGAGAGGGAGGCAGCGAGGGGAGAGGAGA
>NC_034191.2:84991643-85016529 GCF_002021735.2 Oncorhynchus kisutch | reverse complement strand
GGGAGAGGAGAGGAGAGAAGAGGGAGGCAGCGAGGGGAGAGGAGAGGGAGGCAGCGAGGTGAGAGGAGAGAAGAGGGAGGCAGCGAGGGGAGAGGAGAGGGAGGCAGCGAGGGGAGAGGAGAGGAGAGGGAGGCAGCGAGGGGAGAGGAGAGGAGAGGGAGGCAGCGAGGGGAGAGGAGAGAAGAGGGAGGCAGCGGAGAGGAGAGGGAGGGAGGTAGCGAGGGGAGTGGAGAGGAGAGGGAGGCAGCGAGGGGAGAGAAGAGGGAGGCAGTGAGGGGAGAGGAGAGGGAGGCAGTGAGGGGAGAGGAGAGGAGAGGGAGGCAGCGAGGGGAGAGGAGAGAAGAGGGAGGCAGCGAGGGGAGAGGAGAGGGAGGCAGCGAGGGGAGAGGAGAGAAGAGGGGCAGCGAGGGGAGGGAGAGGAGAGGAGAGGGAGGCAGCGAGGGGAGAGGAGAGGAGAGGGAGGCAGTGAGGGGAGAGGAGAGGAGAGGGAGGCAGCGAGGGGAGAGGAGAGAAGAGGGAGGCAGCGAGGGGAGAGGAGAGGAGAGGTAGCGAGGGGAGAGGAGAGGAGAGGAGAGGGAGGCAGCGAGGGGAGAGGAGAGGGAGGCAGCGAGAGGAGAGGAGAGGAGAGGGAGGCAGCGAGGGGAGAGGAGAGGAGAGGAGAGGGAGGCAGCGAGGGGAGAGGAGAGAAGAGGGAGGCAGCGGAGGGGAGAGGAGAGGAGAGGGAGGGTAGCGAGGGGAGAGGAGAGGAGAGGGAGGCAGCGAGGGGAGAGGAGAGAAGAGGGAGGGCCAGCGAGGGGAGAGGAGAGGAGAGGGAGGCAGTGAGGGAGAGGCGAGGGAGGCAGCGAGGGGAGAGGAGAGGAGAGGGAGGCAGCGAGGGGAGAGGTTGAGGGAGGCAGGTGAGGGGAGAGGAGAGGAGAGGGAGGGAGCGAGGGGGGGAGAGGAGAGAAGAGGGAGGCAGCGAGGTGAGGAGAGGAGAGGAGAGGAGAGGGAAGCAGCAAAGGTTTATGTATTTAGGTGGTTTAACTCATTTAGTGGCGCTGAAGCCTGCCTCAGCCCATTTACATGATGGCCAGCTGAATCTAAACAGAGGAAGAACACACACACATGTCAGTTCCTTATGCTGCTGGCTAACAGGATAGTAAAAGATAGTGGAGTATGTACACATTATATAGGAGGAAGGAAACCACATGGTGTTCTGTGATGTGTAGATACCGATAATCATGTTCCATATGTACAGAAAGCTTATTTCTAAAACGTTGTGCAGAAATTGATTTACATCCCTGCTAGTGAGCATTTGTCCTTTACCAAGATAATCCATCCACCTGACAAGTGTGGCATATCAATAAACGGATGAAACTGATCATTACACAGGTGCACCTTGTGCGGGGACAAGACAAGGCCACTCTAAAATGTACAGTTTTGATTGCAGGTATGTGCTGGCATGCTGACTGCAGGAATGTCCAACAGAGCTGTTGCCAGAGAACGTAATGTTAATTTCTCTACTATAAACGTCATTTTTATAAAATTGGCAGAACATCCAACCAGCCTCACAACCGCAGACCACGTGTAACCACACCAGTCGAGGACCTCCACATCCGGCATCTTCACCTGCTGGATCGTCTGAGACCAGCCACCTGCTGGATCGTCTGAGACCAAGCCACCTGGACAGATCGTCTGAGACCAGCCACCTGGACAGATCGTCTGAGACCAGCCACCTGGACAGATCGTCTGAGACCAGCCACCTGGACAGATCGTCTGAGACCAGCCACCTGGACCAGATCGTCTGAGACCAGCCACCTGGACAGATCGTCTGAGACCAGCCACCTGCTGGATCGTCTGAGACCAGCCACCTGGACAGATCGTCTGAGACCAGCCACCTGGACAGATCGTCTGAGACCAGCCACCTGGACAGATCGTCTGAGACCAGCCACCTGGACAGATCGTCTGAGACCAGCCACCTGGACAGATCGTCTGAGACCAGCCACCTGGACAGATCGTCTGGGACCAGCCACCTGGACAGATCGTCTGAGACCAGCCACCTGGACAGATCGTCTGGGACCAGCCACCTGGACAGATGATGAAACGGAGGAGTATTTATATCTGTAATAAATCCCTTTTGTTGGGAAACTCATTCTGATTGGCTGGGCCTGGCTCCCCAGTGGGTGGACCTGGCAACCAAGTGGGTGGGCCTATGCCCTCCCAGGCCCACCCATGGCTGCGCCACTGCCCAGTCATGTGAAATCCATAGATAAAAAAAATAAAAAAATGCAATTGACTGATTTCCTATGAACTGTAACATTTGAAGTTGTTGCATGTTGCGTTTCTCTTTTTGTTCAGTATAGATATATCCTTTCTGTACTATATACAATCTGTAGTATATACAGTCTGTAGTATATACCTTCTGTAGTATATACAATCTGTAGTATATACCTTCTGTAGTATATACAATCTGTAGTATATACAATCTGTAGTATATACCTTCTGTAGTATATACAATCTGTAGTATACACAATCTGTAGTATATACCTTATTTAGTATATACAATCTGTAGTATATACAATCTGTAGTATTTACCTTCTGTAGGATATACAATCTGTAGTATATACAACCTGTAGTATATACCTTCTGTAGTATATACAATCTGTAGTATATACCTTCTTTAGTATATACAATATGTAGTATATACAATCTGTAGTATTTACCTTCTGTAGTATATACAATCTGTAGTATATACCTTCTGTAGGATATACAATCTGTAGTATATACAACCTGTAGTATTTACCTTCTGTAGTATATACACTCTGTAGTATATACAATCTGTAGTATATACCTTCTGTAGTATATACAATCTGTAGTATATACCTTCTTTAGTATATACAATATGTAGTATATACAATCTGTAGTATTTACCTTCTGTAGTATATACACTCTGTAGTATATACAATCTGTAGTATATACCTTCTGTAGTATATACAATCTGTAGTATATACAATCTGTAGTATATACCTTCTGTAGTATATATATAACTTCTAGTTCCGACAGCATTGTCGGAACTAGAAGCACAAGCATTTCGCTACACTCGCATTAACATCTGCTAACCATGTGTATGTGACAAATAAAATTTGATTTGATTTTGATTTGATTTTGTAGTATTTACAATCTGTAGTATATACCTTCTGTAGTATATAGCTTCTGTAGTATTTACAATCTGTAGTATTTACAATCTGTAGTATATAGCTTTTGTAGTATATACCTTTTGTAGTATATACAATCTGTAGTATATACCTTCTGTAGTATATACCTTCTGTAGTATATACAATCTGTAGTATATACCTACTGTAGTATATACCTTCTGTAGTATATACAATCTGTAGTATATACCTTCTGTAGTATATACCTTCTGTAGTATTTACAATCTGTAGTATATACAATCTGTAGTATATAGCTTTTGTAGTATATACCTTCTGTAGTATATACCTTTTGTAGTATTTACAATCTGTAGTATATACAATCTGTAGGATATACCTTTTGTAGTATATACCTTCTGTAGTATATACAATCTGTAGTATATACCTTATGTAGTATATACAATCTGTAGTATATACAATCTGTAGTATATACCTTCTGTAGTATATACCTTCTGTAGTAATCTGTAGTATATACAATCTGTAGTATATACAATCTGTAGTATTTACCTTCTGTAGTATATACAATCTGTAGTATATACAATCTGTAGTATTCACCTTCTGTAGTATATACAATCTGTAGTATATACAATCTGTAGTATATACAATCTGTAGTATTTACAATCTGTAGTATAAACAATCTGCAGTATATACAATCTGTAGTATATACCTTCTGTAGTATACACAATCTGTAGTATATACCTTCTGTAGTATATACAATCTGTAGTATATACAATCCGTAGTACATACAATCTGTAGTATATACCTTCTGTAGTATATACCTTCTGTAGTATATACAATCTGTAGTATATACCTTCTGTAGTATATACAATCTGTAGTATATACAATCCGTAGTATATACAATCTGTAGTATATACCTTCTGTAGTATATACCTTCTGTAGTATTAACAATCTGTAGTATATACAATCTGTAGTATATACCTTCTGTAGTATATACCTTCTGTAGTATTTACAATCTGTAGTATATACAATCTGTAGTATATAGCTTTTGTAGTATATACCTTCTGTAGTATATACCTTTTGTAGTATATACCTTCTGTAGTATATACAATCTGTAGTATATACCTTATGTAGTATATACAAACTGTAGTATATACAATCTGTAGTATATACCTTCTGTAGTATATACCTTCTGTAGTATATACAATCTGTAGTATATACAATCTGTAGTATTTACCTTCTGTAGTATATACAATCTGTAGTATATACAATCTGTAGTATTCACCTTCTGTAGTATATACAATCTGTAGTATATACAATCCGTAGTATATACAATCTGTAGTATATACCTTCTGTAGTATATACCTTCTGTAGTATATACAATCTGTAGTATATACAATCCGTAGTATATACAATCTGTAGTATATACCTTCTGTAGTATATACCTTCTGTAGTATTTACAATCTGTAGTATATACAATCTGTAGTATATAGCTGTTGTAGTATATACCTTCTGTAGTATATACCTTTTGTAGTATTTACAATCTGTAGTATATACAATCTGTAGGATATACCTTTTGTAGTATATACCTTCTGTAGTATATACCTTCTGTAGTATATACAATCTGTAGTATATACCTTCTGTAGTATATACCTTCTGTAGTATTTACAATCTGTAGTATATACAATCTGTAGGATATACCTTTTGTAGTATATACCTTCTGTAGTATATACCTTCTGTAGTATATACAATCTGTAGTATATACCTTCTGTAGTATATACCTTCTGTAGTATTTACAATCTGTAGTATATACAATCTGTAGAATATAGCTTTTGTAGTATATACCTTTTGTAGTATATACAATCTGTAGTATATACCTTCTGTAGTATATACAATCTGTAGTATATACCTTCTGTAGTATATACCTTCTGTAGTATATACAATCTGTAGTATATACAATCCGTAGTATATACAATCTGTAGTATATACCTTCTGTAGTATATACCTTCTGTAGTATTTACAATCTGTAGTATATACAATCTGTAGTATATAGCTGTTGTAGTATATACCTTCTGTAGTATATACCTTTGTAGTATTTACAATCTGTAGTATATACAATCTGTAGGATATACCTTTTGTAGTATATACCTTCTGTAGTATATACCTTCTGTAGTATATACAATCTGTAGTATATACCTTCTGTAGTATATACCTTCTGTAGTATTTACAATCTGTAGTATATACAATCTGTAGGATATACCTTTTGTAGTATATACCTTCTGTAGTATATACCTTCTGTAGTATATACAATCTGTAGTATATACCTTCTGTAGTATATACCTTCTGTAGTATTTACAATCTGTAGTATATACAATCTGTAGAATATAGCTTTTGTAGTATATACCTTTTGTAGTATATACAATCTGTAGTATATACCTTCTGTAGTATATACAATCTGTAGTATATACCTTCTGTAGTATATACCTTATGTAGTATTTACAATCTGTAGTATATACAATCTGTAGTATATAGCTTTTGTAGTATATACCTTCTGTAGTATATACCTTCTGTAGTATATACCTTCTGTAGTATTTACAATCTGTAGTATATACAATCTGTAGTATATACCTTCTGTAGTATATACCTTCTGTAGTATTTACAATCTGTAGTATATACAATCTGTAGGATATACCTTTTGTAGTATATACCTTCTGTAGTATAAACAATCTGTAGTATATACCTTATGTAGTATATACAATCTGTAGTATATACCTTCTGTAGTATATACCTTCTGTAGTATATACCTTCTGTAGTATATATCTTCTGTAGTATATACAATATGTAGTATATACCTTCTGTAGTATATACAATCTGTAGTATATACAATCTGTAGTATATACCTTCTGTAGTATATACCTTCTGTAGTATTTACAATCTGTAGTATATACAATCTGTAGTATATAGCTTTTGTAGTATATACCTTTTGTAGTATATACAATCTGTAGTATACACCTTCTGTAGTATATACCTTCTGTAGTATATACCTTCTATAGTATATATCTTCTGTAGTATATACAATATGTAGTATATACCTTCTGTAGTATATACAATCTGTAGTATATACAATCTGTAGTATATACCTTCTGTAGTATATACCTTCTGTAGTATTTACAATCTGTAGTATATACAATCTGTAGTATATAGCTTTTGTAGTATATACCTTCTGTAGTATATACAATCTGTAGTATATACCTTCTGTAGTATTTACCTTCTGTAGTATATACAATCTGTAGTATATACCTTCTGTAGTATATACCTTCTGTAGTATATACCTACTGTAGTATATACCTTCTGTAGTATATACAATCTGTAGTATATACCTTCTGTAGTATATACAATCTGTAGTATATACAATCTGTAGTATATACAATCTGTAGTATATACCTTCTGTAGTATATACCTTCTGTAGTATATACAATCTGTAGTATATACCTTCTGTAGTATATACAATCTGTAGTATATACAATCTGTAGTATATACCTTCTGTAGTATATACCTTCTGTAGTATATATCTTCTGTAGTATATACAATCTGAAACGCAGCCTGTGTTTTTTCTTTTTTTCACTATGAACAAATAAACATGAGTGTATTTTAACCAGTGGGTTCTGCGTAGCAGACACTGTGATAGTGTGAGATAAAAGATACACCCTTATGCAGGAAACAAAGGAAGATGATTTATCACCTTGTCAACACGGCCCTGTTAACACACTGTCAGCAGCAGTAGTATCTAGTATCTTATTTAGATGCTGGTCATCTAGCAGAGACAGACACAGTCTGAATATCTCTGACACATATTTATGCCATAGCTGTAAAGTTAAGGTACAGAACGTATCATACAATCTAAACAACACATGTTACTTTGACACTCTTCTTCATCACAGTTGACATGAAATCAAAGCTATCAGAACAAACAGTTTCATTGTGGAATATCTTTTCACAGACAAATAGAACTTTAGCAAAGACATTGCACACAAGTTGACCCTCCGCCAAGTTAATGACCACCACAATTCTAAATATATAGAGAGAGTAGAAGTGGAGGTATACAATCTGTTTCACCCCTGTCCATGTAATCTTATGCATTATGGTCTATAGGGCCAAACTGATCCTGAATCAGAACTCCAGACTCTATTTGATGGGTGAGTTCAGTATCTCCTGGTAGTCCTGCCGTACAGCCCGGCTGACCCTGTATAGCTTCACTCCCATTAGAGTAAACACACTGGCCATGATGACCAGCCCCCCGATGACGTCGTAGATGGAGGGGACCATGCGCAGCACCATGAGCTGAAGCAACATGGCCACCACTATCTCCAGGTGCTGCACGGTGCTCACCAGGGCGGGGTGGAACTTGTTGAGGGCGTAGTAGACCCCCAGGAATGCCACGGTGGAACAGATACAGATCCCCGTGAGGTAGCCCCACGTCTCCCCATCCAGGGGGATGATCGGCTCCTGCATAACGAACATGGTGGAGGCGCCCCACACCGTGCCCGTCCAGCCGAACGTGAACAGGGCTGTCCACATGCTGACGCGCTCCTTGATGGCCCGGTAGACGATCATGGACAGGGCTCCGGTGAGGCCGGCCATCACCGTCATGGTGTAGCCGAACGCCTCCTTCCAGAAGGTGAGGCGAGACTTCTCCTCGTCGGCCACATTGGGGAACATGACGAGACACAGGCCGAAAACGCTGCCCACCACCGTCACAACGTCCGTGTAGCCCAGCCTCTCGTCTAACAACAGGAAGGCCATCACGCCGCTGAACACCGTGGTGGTTGCGCGCCACATGATGGTACCGTTGCTGGGTGGCACGATGGCGAAGGCGGTGTAGGCGCAGGTGATGGAGATGACATTGCAGACACCATAAAAGAAGAGCCGGAGGCGGTACCCCTTCGGGCCGAAGGGTTCCTCCTGGTTATAAAACACCACTGTGATGGACAGGACCTGGATCACAGACCGGATGAAGATCAGCTCCAGGGACGGCACTTTGGAGCGGTCCGCCGCCAGCCGTGTGATCAGAGCAACGCAGCCGTGAGCCACCGCTGCCCCGAACAACGCCATCCAGGTGACCCGGGACGCCAGGAAGTTGGCCTCCCCGAAGCTAGCCAGCTGCCCCCAGACCCCCTTGTCCCGACTCTGGGGCTCCACCCCTCCCCATAGCGTCCTGGGGGTTTCCATGGTCTTCCTACTACCGTCTGTCACCAGCCTCTTAGCAGGGCTGGCCTTCGCAAATGAATCAAAGTCCTCAAAGGACGGAGCATCGTCGTAACCCTCGTCTCCAGGCTGGGGGAAGTGGGTGGCGTATTTCACTGTGACGGAATTGGGGTGGATCTTCACCCTCTTCTTAGATCCTCCATACTGCTGCTGGCCCCCAGACACATCCATGTTCCTTCAGCAGATCAGAGCACACTGGAGAAGGACAGAGGTCAGAGTTAAACATGACTACATTACTGACTGGAGGGAATATACTGACTGGTAGTAATATACTGACTGGTGGTAATATACTGACTGGTAGTAATATACTGGTGGTAATATACTGACTGGTAGTAATATACTGGTGGTAATATACTGACTGGTAGTAATATACTGACTGGTAGTAATATACTGGTAGTAATATACTGACTGGTGGTAATATACTGACTGGTAGTAATATACTGGTGGTAATATACTGACTGGTGGTAATATACTGACTGGTAGTAATATACTGGTGGTAATATACTGACTGGTAGTAATATACTGACTGGTGGTAATATACTGACTGGTGGTAATATACTGACTGGTGGTAATATACTGACTGGTGGTAATATACTGGTGGTAATATACTGACTGGTAGTAATATACTGGTAGTAATATACTGGTGGTAATATACTGACTGGTGGTAATATACTGACTGATGGTAATATACTGGTAGTAATATACTGGTAATAATATACTGACTGGTGGTAATATACTGACTGGTGGTAATATACTGACTGATGGTAATATACTGGTGGTAATATACTGGTGGTAATATACTGACTGGTGGTAATATACTGACTGGTGGTAATATACTGACTGGTAGTAATATACTGGTGGTAATATACTGGTGGTAATATACTGGTGGTAATATACTGACTGGTAGTATTATAATGGTAGTAATATACTGGTAGTAATATACTGGTGGTAATATACTGATAGTAATATACTGGTAGTAATATACTGGTGGTAATATACTGACTGGTGGTAATATACTGACTGATGGTAATATACTGGTGGTAATATACTGACTGGTAGTAATATACTGGTGGTAATATACTGACTGGTGGTAATACACTGACTGGTGGTAATATACTGGCGGTAATATACTGACTGGTAGTAATATACTGGTAGTAATATACTGGTGGTAATATACTGACTGGTAGTAATATACTGGTGGTAATATACTGGTGGTAATATACTGGTGGTAATATACTGGTGGTAATATACTGACGGTAATATACTGGTGGTAATATACTGACTGGTAGTAATATACTGGTAGTAATATACTGGTGGTAATATACTGGTAGTAATATACTGGTGGTAATATACTGGTAGTAATATACTGGTGGTAATATACTGACTGATGGTAATATACTGGTGGTAATATACTGGTGGTAATATACTGGTAGTAATATACTGGTAGTAATATACTGGTGGTAATATACTGACTGGTGGTAATATACTGACTGATGGTAATATACTGGTGGTAATATACTGGTGGCAATATACTGACTGGTGGTAATATACTGACTGGTGGTAATATACTGACTGGTGGTAATATACTGACTGGTAGTAATATACTGGTGGTAATATACTGACTGGTCGTAATATACTGACTGGTGGTAATATACTGGCGGTAATATACTGACTGGTAGTAATATACTGACTGATGGTAATATACTGGTGGTAATATACTGGTGGCAATATACTGACTGGTGGTAATATACTGACTGGTGGTAATATACTGACTGGTGGTAATATACTGACTGGTAGTAATATACTGGTAGTAATATACTGGTGGTAATATACTGACTGGTGGTAATATACTGACTGGTAGTAATATACTGACTGGTAGTAATATACTGACTGGTAGTAATATACTGGTGGTAATATACTGACTGGTGGTAATATACTGACTGGTAGTAATATACTGACTGGTGGTAATATACTGACTGGTGGTAATATACTGACTGGTAGTAATATACTGACTAGTGGTATTATACTGACTGGTAGTAATATACTGACTGGTAGTAATATACTGACTGGTAGTAATATACTGACTGGTGGTAATATACTGACTGGTAGTAATATACTGGTGGTAATATACTGACTGATGGTAGTATACTGGTAGTAATATACTGACTGGTGGTAATATACTGACTGGTGGTAATATACTGACTGGTGGTAATATACTGGTGGTAATATACTGACTGGTGGTAATATACTGACTGTGGTAATATACTGGTAGTAATATACTGATGGTAATATACTGACTGGTAGTAATATACTGGCTGGTGGTAATATACTGACTGGTAGTAATATACTGACTGGTGGTAATATACTGGTAGTAATATACTGGTGGTAATATACTGACTGGTAGTAATATACTGACTGGTGGTAATATACTGACTGGTGGTAATATACTGGTAGTAATATACTGATGGTAATATACTGACTGGTAGTAATATACTGGCTGGTGGTAATATACTGACTGGTAGTAATATACTGACTGGTGGTAATATACTGGTAGTAATATACTGGTGGTAATATACTGACTGGTAGTAATATACTGGTGGTAATATACTGGTGGTAATATACTGACGGTAATATACTGGTGGTAATATACTGACTGGTAGTAATATACTGGTAGTAATATACTGGTGGTAATATACTGGTAGTAATATACTGGTGGTAATATACTGGTAGTAATATACTGGTGGTAATATACTGACTGATGGTAATATACTGGTGGTAATATACTGGTGGTAATATACTGGTAGTAATATACTGGTAGTAATATACTGGTGGTAATATACTGGTAGTAATATACTGGTGGTAATATACTGACTGATGGTAATATACTGGTGGTAATATACTGGTGGTAATATACTGGTAGTAATATACTGGTAGTAATATACTGGTGGTAATATACTGACTGGTGGTAATATACTGACTGATGGTAATATACTGGTGGTAATATAATGGTGGTAATATACTGACTGGTGGTAATATACTGACTGGTGGTAATATACTGACTGGTAGTAATATACTGGTGGTAATAAACTGGTGGTAATATACTGGTGGTAATATACTGACTGGTAGTATTATACTGGTAGTAATATACTGGTGGTAATATACTGGTAGTAATATACTGGTAGTAATATACTGGTGGTAATATACTGACTGGTGGTAATATACTGACTGATGGTAATATACTGGTGGTAATATACTGACTGGTAGTAATATACTGGTGGTAATATACTGACTGGTGGTAATATACTGACTGGTGGTAATATACTGACTGGTAGTAATATACTGGTGGTAATATACTGACTGATGGTAGTATACTGGTAGTAATATACTGACTGGTGGTAATATACTGACTGGTGGTAATATACTGACTGGTGGTAATATACTGGTGGTAATATACTGACTGGTGGTAATATACTGACTGTGGTAATATACTGATAGTAATATACTGATGGTAATATACTGACTGGTAGTAATATACTGACTGGTGGTAATATACTGACTGGTGGTAATATACTGGTAGTAATATACTGATGGTAATATACTGACTGGTAGTAATATACTGGCTGGTGGTAATATACTGACTGGTGGAAATATACTGACTGGTGGTAATATACTGACTGGTAGTAATATACTGACTGGTGGTAATATACTGGTAGCAATATACTGGTAATAATATACTGACTGGTGGTAATATACTGACTGGTGGTAATATACTGACTGATGGTAATATACTGGTGGTAATATACTGGTGGTAATATACTGACTGGTGGTAATATACTGACTGGTGGTAATATACTGACTGGTAGTAATATACTGGTGGTAATATACTGGTGGTAATATACTGACTGGTAGTATTATAATGGTAGTAATATACTGGTAGTAATATACTGGTGGTAATATACTGATAGTAATATACTGGTAGTAATATACTGGTGGTAATATACTGACTGGTGGTAATATACTGACTGATGGTAATATACTGGTGGTAATATACTGACTGGTAGTAATATACTGGTGGTAATATACTGACTGGTGGTAATACACTGACTGGTGGTAATATACTGGCGGTAATATACTGACTGGTAGTAATATACTGGTAGTAATATACTGGTGGTAATATACTGACTGGTAGTAATATACTGGTGGTAATATACTGGTGGTAATATACTGGTGGTAATATACTGGTGGTAATATACTGATGGTAATATACTGGTGGTAATATACTGACTGGTAGTAATATACTGGTAGTAATATACTGGTGGTAATATACTGGTAGTAATATACTGGTGGTAATATACTGGTAGTAATATACTGGTGGTAATATACTGACTGATGGTAATATACTGGTGGTAATATACTGGTGGTAATATACTGGTAGTAATATACTGGTAGTAATATACTGGTGGTAATATACTGACTGGTGGTAATATACTGACTGATGGTAATATACTGGTGGTAATATACTGGTGGCAATATACTGACTGGTGGTAATATACTGACTGGTGGTAATATACTGACTGGTGGTAATATACTGACTGGTAGTAATATACTGGTGGTAATATACTGACTGGTCGTAATATACTGACTGGTGGTAATATACTGGCGGTAATATACTGACTGGTAGTAATATACTGATGGTAATATACTGGTGGTAATATACTGACTGGTAGTAATATACTGGTGGTAATATACTGGTGGTAATATACTGGTGGTAATATACTGGTGGTAATATACTGACGGTAATATACTGGTGGTAATATACTGACTGGTAGTAATATACTGGTAGTAATATACTGGTGGTAATATACTGGTGGTAATATACTGGTAGTAATATACTGGTGGTAATATACTGACTGATGGTAATATACTGGTGGTAATATACTGGTGGTAATATACTGGTAGTAATATACTGGTAGTAATATACTGGTGGTAATATACTGGTAGTAATATACTGGTGGTAATATACTGGTAGTAATATACTGGTAGTAATATACTGGTGGTAATATACTGACTGGTGGTAATATACTGACTGGTGGTAATATACTGACTGGTGGTAATATACTGGTGGTAATATACTGACTGGTGGTAATATACTGACTGTGGTAATATACTGGTAGTAATATACTGATGGTAATATACTGATTGGTAGTAATATACTGACTGGTGGTAATATACTGACTGGTGGTAATATACTGGTAGTAATATACTGATGGTAATATACTGACTGGTAGTAATATACTGGTGGTAATATACTGACTGGTGGTAATATACTGACTATGGTAATATACTGGTAGTAATATACTGATGGTAATATACTGACTGGTAGTAGTATACTGACTGGTGGTAATATACTGACTGGTGGTAATATACTGGTAGTAATATACTGATGGTAATATACTGACTGGTAGTAATATACTGGCTGGTGGTAATATACTGACTGGTGGAAATATACTGACTGGTGGTAATATACTGACTGGTAGTAATATACTGACTGGTGGTAATATACTGACTGGTGGTAATATACTGACTGGTAGTAATATACTGACTTTTGGTAATATACTGACTGGTGGTAATATACTGACTGGTAGTAATATACTGGTGGTAATATACTGACTGATGGTAGTATACTGGTAGTAATATACTGACTGGTGGTAATATACTGACTGGTGGTAATATACTGGTGGTAATATACTGACTGGTGGTAATATACTGCCTGTGGTAATATACTGGTAGTAATATACTGATGGTAATATACTGACTGGAAGTAATATACTGACTGGTGGTAATATACTGACTGGTGGTAATATACTGGTAGTAATATACTGATGGTAATATACTGACTGGTAGTAATATACTGGCTGGTGGTAATATACTGACTGGTGGAAATATACTGACTGGTGGTAATATATTGACTGGTAGTAATATACTGGTGGTAATATACTGGTGTAATATACTGGTGGTAATATACTGACTGGTAGTATTATACTGGTAGTAATATACTGGTGGTAATATACTGGTAGTAATATACTGGTGGTAATATACTGGTAGTAATATGCTGGTAGTAATATACTGGTGGTAATATACTGACTGGTGGTAATATACTGACTGATGGTAATATACTGGTGGTAATATACTGACTGGTAGTAATATACTGGTGGTAATATACTGACTGGTGGTAATATACTGACTGGTGGTAATATACTGGCGGGTAATATACTGACTGGTAGTAATATACTGGTAGTAATATACTGGTGGTAATATACTGGTGGTAATATACTGGTGGTAATATACTGACTGGTAGTAATATACTGGTAGTAATATACTGGTGGTAATATACTGGTGGTAATATACTGGTGGTAATATACTGACTGGTAGTAATATACTGGTGGTAATATACTGGTGGTAATATACTGGTGGTAATATACTGGTGGTAATATACTGACTGGTAGTAATATACTGGTAGTAATATACTGGTGGTAATATACTGGTGGTAATATACTGACTGGTAGTATTATACTGGTAGTAATATACTGGTGGTAATATACTGGTGGTAATATACTGACTGGTAGTATTATACTGGTAGTAATATACTGGTAGTAATATACTGGTGGTAATATACTGGTAGTAATATACTGGTAGTAATATACTGGTGGTAATATACTGACTGGTGGTAATATACTGACTGATGGTAATATACTGGTGGTAATATACTGACTGGTAGTAATATACTGGTGGTAATATACTGACTGGTCGTAATATACTGACTGGTGGTAATATACTGGCGGTAATATACTGACTGGTAGTAATATACTGATGGTAATATACTGGTGGTAATATACTGACTGGTAGTAATATACTGGTGGTAATATACTGGTGGTAATATACTGGTGGTAATATACTGACGGTAATATACTGGTGGTAATATACTGACTGGTAGTAATATACTGGTAGTAATATACTGGTGGTAATATACTGGTGGTAATATACTGGTAGTAATATACTGGTGGTAATATACTGACTGATGGTAATATACTGGTGGTAATATACTGGTGGTAATATACTGGTAGAAATATACTGGTAGTAATATACTGGTGGTAATATACTGGCAGTAATATACTGGTGGTAATATACTGACTGATGGTAATATACTGGTGGTAATATACTGGTGGTAATATACTGGTAGTAATATACTGGTAGTAATATACTGGTGGTAATATACTGACTGGTGGTAATATACTGACTGATGGTAATATACTGGTGGTAATATAATGGTGGTAATATACTGACTGGTGGTAATATACTGACTGGTGGTAATATACTGACTGGTAGTAATATACTGGTGGTAATATACTGGTGGTAATATACTGACTGGTAGTATTATACTGGTAGTAATATACTGGTAGTAATATACTGGTGGTAATATACTGGTAGTAATATACTGGTAGTAATATACTGGTGGTAATATACTGACTGGTGGTAATATACTGACTGATGGTAATATACTGGTGGTAATATACTGACTGGTAGTAATATACTGGTGGTAATATACTGACTGGTGGTAATATACTGACTGGTGGTAATATACTGGCGGTAATATACTGACTGGTAGTAATATACTGGTAGTAATATACTGGTGGTAATATACTGACTGGTAGTAATATACTGGTGGTAATATACTGGTGGTAATATACTGGTGGTAATATACTGACGGTAATATACTGGTGGTAATATACTGACTGGTAGTAATATACTGGTAGTAATATACTGGTGGTAATATACTGGTAGTAATATACTGGTGGTAATATACTGGTAGTAATATACTGGTGGTAATATACTGACTGATGGTAATATACTGGTGGTAATATACTGGTGGTAATATACTGGTAGTAATATACTGGTAGTAATATACTGGTGGTAATATACTGACTGGTGGTAATATACTGACTGATGGTAATATACTGGTGGTAATATACTGACTGGTAGTAATATACTGGTGGTAATATACTGACTGGTGGTAATACACTGACTGGTGGTAATATACTGGTGGTAATATACTGACTGGTAGTAATATACTGGCGGTAATATACTGACTGGTAGTAATATACTGGTAGTAATATACTGGTGGTAATATACTGACTGGTAGTAATATACTGGTGGTAATATACTGGTGGTAATATACTGGTGGTAATATACTGATGGTAATATACTGGTGGTAATATACTGACTGGTAGTAATATACTGGTAGTAATATACTGGTGGTAATATACTGGTAGTAATATACTGGTGGTAATATACTGACTGATGGTAATATACTGGTGGTAATATACTGGTGGTAATATACTGGTAGTAATATACTGGTAGTAATATACTGGTGGTAATATACTGACTGGTGGTAATATACTGACTGATGGTAATATACTGGTGGTAATATACTGGTGGCAATATACTGACTGGTGGTAATATACTGACTGGTGGTAATATACTGACTGGTGGTAATATACTGACTGGTAGTAATATACTGGTGGTAATATACTGACTGGTCGTAATATACTGACTGGTGGTAATATACTGGCGGTAATATACTGACTGGTAGTAATATACTGATGGTAATATACTGGTGGTAATATACTGACTGGTAGTAATATACTGGTAGTAATATACTGGTGGTAATATACTGGTGGTAATATACTGGTGGTAATATACTGGTGGTAATATACTGACGGTAATATACTGGTGGTAATATACTGACTGGTAGTAATATACTGGTAGTAATATACTGGTGGTAAAATACTGGTGGTAATATACTGGTAGTAATATACTGGTGGTAATATACTGACTGATGGTAATATACTGGTGGTAATATACTGGTGGTAATATACTGGTAGTAATATACTGGTGGTAATATACTGGTAGTAATATACTGGTGGTAATATACTGGTAGTAATATACTGGTAGTAATATACTGGTGGTAATATACTGACTGGTGGTAATATACTGACTGGTGGTAATATACTGACTGGTGGTAATATACTGGTGGTAATATACTGACTGGTGGTAATATACTGCCTGTGGTAATATACTGGTAGTAATATACTGATGGTAATATACTGACTGGAAGTAATATACTGACTGGTGGTAATATACTGACTGGTGGTAATATACTGGTAGTAATATACTGATGGTAATATACTGACTGGTAGTAATATACTGGCTGGTGGTAATATACTGACTGGTGGAAATATACTGACTGGTGGTAATATATTGACTGGTAGTAATATACTGGTGGTAATATACTGGTGGTAATATACTGGTGGTAATATACTGACTGGTAGTATTATACTGGTAGTAATATACTGGTGGTAATATACTGGTAGTAATATACTGGTGGTAATATACTGGTAGTAATATGCTGGTAGTAATATACTGGTGGTAATATACTGACTGGTGGTATATACTGACTGATGGTAATATACTGGTGGTAATATACTGACTGGTAGTAATATACTGGTGGTAATATACTGACTGGTGTAATATACTGACTGGTGGTAATATACTGGCGGTAATATACTGACTGGTAGTAATATACTGGTAGTAATATACTGGTGGTAATATACTGGTGGTAATATACTGGTGGTAATATACTGACTGGTAGTAATATACTGGTAGTAATATACTGGTGGTAATATACTGGTGGTAATATACTGGTGGTAATATACTGACTGGTAGTAATATACTGGTGGTAATATACTGGTGGTAATATACTGGTGGTAATATACTGGTGGTAATATACTGACTGGTAGTAATATACTGGTAGTAATATACTGGTGGTAATATACTGGTGGTAATACTGAACTGGTAGTATTATACTGGTAGTAATATACTGGTGGTAATATACTGGTGGTAATATACTGACTGGTAGTATTATACTGTAGTAATATACTGGTAGTAATATACTGGTGGTAATATACTGGTAGTAATATACTGGTAGTAATATACTGGTGGTAATATTACTGACTGGTGGTAATATACTGACTGATGGTAATATACTGGTGGTAATATACTGACTGGTAAGTAATATACTGGTGGTAATATACTGACTGGTCGTAATATACTGACTGGTGGTAATATACTGGCGGTAATATACTGACTGGTAGTAATATACTGATGGTAATATACTGGGTGGTAATATACTGACTGGTAGTATATACTGGTGGTTAATATACTGGTGGGTAATATACTGGTGGTAATATACTGACGGTAATATACTAGGTGGTAATATACTGACTGGTAGTAATAACTGGTAGTAATATACTGGTGGTAATATACTGGTGTAATATACTGGTAGTATATACTGGTGGTAATATACTGACTGAATGGTAATATACTGGTGGTAATATACTGGTGGTAATATACTGGTAGAAATATACTGGTAGTAATATACTGGTGGTAATATACTGGCAGTAATATACTGGTGGTAATATACTGACTGATGGTAATATACTGGTGGTAATACTGGTGGTAATATACTGGTAGTAATATACTGGTAGTAATATACTGGTGGTAATATACTGACTGGTGGTATATACTGACTGATGGTAATATACTGGTGGTAATATAATGGTGGTAATATACTGACTGGTGGTAATATACTGACTGGTGGTAATATACTGACTGGTAGTAATATACTGGTGGTAATATACTGGTGGTAATATACTGACTGGTAGTATTATACTGGTAGTAATATACTGGTAGTAATATACTGGTGGTAATATACTGGTAGTAATATACTGGGTAGTAATATACTGGTGGTAATATACTGACTGGTGGTAATATACTGACTGATGGTAATATACTGGTGGTAATATACTGACTGGTAGTAATATACTGGTGGTAATATACTGACTGGTGGTAATATACTGACTGGTGGTAATATACGGCGGTATATACTGACTGGTAGTATATACTGGTAGTAATATACTGGTGGTAATATACTGACTGGTAGTAATATACTGGTGGTAATATACTGGTGGTAATATACTGGTGGTAATATACTGACGGTAATATACTGGTGTAATATACTGACTGGTAGTAAATATACTGGTAGTAATATACTGGTGGTAATATACTGGTAGTAATATACTGGTGGTAATATACTGGTAGTAATATCTGGTGGTAATATACTGACTGATGGTAATATACTGGTGGTAATATACTGGTGGTAATATACTGGTAGTAATATACTGGTAGTAATATACTGGTGGTAATATACTGACTGGTGGTAATATACTGACTGATGGTAATATACTGGTGGTAATATACTGACTGGTAGTAATATACTGGTGGTAATATACTGACTGGTGGTAATATACTGACTGGTGGTAATATACTGGTGGTAATATACTGACTGGTAGTAATATACTGGTGGTAATATACTGACTGGTAGTAATATACTGGTAGTAATATACTGGTGGTAATATACTGACTGGTAGTAATATACTGGTGGTAATATACTGGTGGTAATATACTGGTGGTAATATACTGATGGTAATATACTGGTGGTAATATACTGACTGGTAGTAATATACTGGTAGTAATATACTGGTGGTAATATACTGGTAGTAATATACTGGTGGTAATATACTGACTGATGGTAATATACTGGTGGTAATATACTGGTGGTAATATACTGGTAGTAATATACTGGTAGTAATATACTGGTGGTAATATACTGACTGGTGGTAATATACTGACTGATGGTAATATACTGGTGGTAATATACTGGTGGCAATATACTGACTGGTGGTAATATACTGACTGGTGGTAATATACTGACTGGTGGTAATATACTGACTGGTAGTAATATACTGGTGGTAATATACTGACTGGTCGTAATATACTGACTGGTGGTAATATACTGGCGGTAATATACTGACTGGTAGTAATATACTGATGGTAATATACTGGTGGTAATATACTGACTGGTAGTAATATACTGGTAGTAATATACTGGTGGTAATATACTGGTGGTAATATACTGGTGGTAATATACTGGTGGTAATATACTGACGGTAATATACTGGTGGTAATATACTGACTGGTAGTAATATACTGGTAGTAATATACTGGTGGTAATATACTGGTGGTAATATACTGGTAGTAATATACTGGTGGTAATATACTGACTGATGGTAATATACTGGTGGTAATATACTGGTGGTAATATACTGGTAGTAATATACTGGTAGTAATATACTGGTGGTAATATACTGGTAGTAATATACTGGTGGTAATATACTGGTAGTATATACTGGTAGTAATATACTGGTGGTAATATACTGACTGGTGGTATATACTGACTGGTGGTAATATACTGACTGGTGGTAATATACTGGTGGTAATATACTGACTGGTGGTATATACTGACTGTGGTAATATACTGGTAGTAATATACTGATGGTAATATACTGACTGGTAGTAATATACTGACTGGTGGTAATATACTGACTGGTGGTAATATACTGGTAGTAATATACTGATGGTAATATACTGACTGGTAGTAATATACTGGTGGTAATATACTGACTGGTGGTAATATACTGACTGTGGTAATATACTGGTAGTAATATACTGATGGTAATATACTGACTGGTAGTAAGTATACTGACTGGTGGTAATATACTGACTGGTGGTAATATACTGGTAGTAATATACTGATGGTAATATACTGACTGGTAGTAATATACTGGCTGGTGTAATATACTGACTGGTGGTAAATATACTGACTGGTGGTAATATACTGACTGGTAGTATATACTGACGGTGTAATATACTGACTGGTGGTAATATACTGACTGGTAGTAATATACTGACTGGTGGTAATATACTGACTGGGTAATATACTGGTGGTAATATACTGACTGATGGTAGTATACTGGTAGTAATATACTGACTGGTGTAATATACTGACTGGTGGTAATATACTGACTGGTGGTAATATACTGGTGGTAATATACTGACTGGTGGTAATATACTGACTGTGGTAATATACTGGTAGTAATATACTGATGGTAATATACTGACTGGTAGTAATATACTGACTGGTGAATATACTGACTGGTGGTAATATACTGGTAGTAATATACTGATGGTAATACTGACTGGTAGTAATATACTGGCTGGTGTAATATACTGACTGGTGGAAATATACTGACTGGTGGTAATATATTGACTGGTAGTAATATACTGGGTGTAATATACTGGTGGTATATACTGGTGGTAATATACTGACTGGTAGTATATACTGGTATAATACTGGTGGTAATATACTGGTAGTAATATACTGGTGGTAATATACTGGTGGTAATATACTGGTAGTAATATACTGGTGTAATATACTGAGGTAATATACTGACTGGTGGTAATATACTGACTGATGGTAATATACTGGTGGTAATATACTGACTGGTAGTAATATACTGGTGGTAATACTGACTGGTGGTAATATACTGACTGGTGGTAATATACTGGTGGTAATATACTGACTGGTAGTAATATACTGGTAGTAATATACTGGTGGTAATATACTGGTGGTAATATACTGGTGGTAATATACTGACTGGTAGTAATATACTGGTAGTAATATACTGGTGGTAATATACTGGTGGTAATATACTGGTGGTAATATACTGACTGGTAGTAATATACTGGTGGTAATATACTGGTGGTAATATACTGGTGGTAATATACTGGTGGTAATATACTGACTGGTAGTAATATACTGGTAGTAATATACTGGTGGTAATATACTGGTGGTAATATACTGACTGGTAGTATATACTGGTAGTAATATACTGGTGTAATATACTGGTGGTAATATACTGACTGGTATAATATACTGGTGGTAATATACTGGTAGTAATATACTGGTGGTAATATACTGGTAGTAATATACTGGTGGTAATATACTGGTGGTAATATACTGACTGGTGGTAATATACTGACTGATGTGTATATACTGGTGGTAATATACTGACTGTCGTATATACTGACTGGTGGTAATATACTGGTGGTATATACTGACTGGTAGTAATATACTGATGGTAATATACTGGTGGTAATATACTGACTGGTAGTAATATACTGGGGTAATATACTGGTGTAATATACTGGTGGTAATATACTGGTGTAATATACTGACGGTAATATACTGGTGGTAATATACTGACTGGTAGTAATATACTGGTGGTAATATACTGGTGGTAATATACTGGTGGTAATATACTGGTAGTAATATACTGGTGGTAATATACTACTGATGGTAATATACTGGTGGTAATATACTGGTGGTAATATACTGGTGTAATATGACTGGTAGTAATATACTGGTGGTAATATACTGGTAGTAATATACTGGTGGTAATATACTGACTGATGGTAATATACTGGTGGTAATATACTGGTGGTAATATACTGGTAGTATATACTGGTAGTAATATACTGGTGGTAATATACTGACTGGTGGTAATATACTGACTGATGGTAATATACTGGTGGTAATATAACTGGTGTAATATACTGACTGGTGGTAATATACTGACTGGTGGTAATATACTGACTGGTAGTAATATACTGGTGGTAATATACTGGTGGTAATATACTGACTGGTAGTATTATACTGGTAGTAATATACTGGTAGTAATATACTGGTGGTAATATACTGGTAGTAATATACTGGTAGTAATATACTGGTGGTAATATACTGACTGGTGGTAATATACTGACTGATGGTAATATACTGGTGGTAATATACTGACTGGTAGTAATATACTGGTGGTAATATACTGACTGGTGTAATATACTGACTGTGGTAATATACTGGCGGTAATATACTGACTGGTAGTAATATACTGGTAGTAATATACTGGTGGTAATATACTGACTGGTAGTAATATACTGGTGGTAATATACTGGTGGTAATATACTGGTGGTAATATACTGACGGTAATATACTGGTGGTAATATACTGACTGGTAGTATATACTGGTGGTAATATACTGGTGGTAATATACTGGTAGTAATATACTGGTGGTAATATACTGGTAGTATATACTGGTGGTATATACTGACTGATGGTAATATACTGGGGTAATATACTGGTGGTAATATACTGGTAGTAATATACTGGTAGTAATATACTGGTGGTAATATACTGACTGGTGGTAATACTGACTGATGTAATACTGGTGGTAATATACTGGTGGCATATACTGACTGGTGGTAATATACTGACTGTGGTAATATACTGACTGGTAGTAATATACTGGTGGTAATATACTGACTGATGGTAGTATACTGTAGTAATACTGACTGGTGGTAATATACTGACTGTGGTAATATACTGGTGGTAATATACTGACTGGTGTAATATACTGGTGTGTAATATACTGGTAGTAATATACTGAGTGGTAATATACTGACTGGTAAGTAATATACTGACTGGTGGTAATATACTGACTGGTGGTAATATACTGGTGGTAATATACTGGTGGTAATATACTGACTGGTAGTAATATACTGGGGTAATATACTGGTGGTAATATACTGGTGGTAATATACTGACTGGTAATATTGGTAATATACTGGTAGTAATATACTGGGGTATATACTGGTGGTAATATACTGACTGGTAGTAATTATACTGGTGGTAATATACTGGGTGGTAGTATATATACTGGTGGTAATATACTGGTGTTATATAGACTGGTAGTAATATACTGGTAGTAATATACTGGTGGTAATATACTGGTAGTAATATACTGGTAGTAATATACTGGTGGTAATATACTGACTGGTGGTAATATACTGACTGATGGTAATATAACTGGTGTAATATACTGACTGGTAGTAATATACTGGTGGTAATATACTGACTGGTGTAATATACTGACTGGTGGTAATATACTGGTAATATACTGACTGGTAGTAATATACTGGGTAATATACTGGTGGTAATATACTGATGGTAGTAATATACTGGTGGTAATATACTGGTGGTAATATACTGGTGGTAATATACTGGTGTAATATACTGACGGTAATATACGGTGGTAATATACTGACTGGTAGTAATTACTGGTAGTAATATACTGGTGGTAATATACTGGTGGTAATATACTGGTAGTAATATACTGGTGGTAATATACTGACTGGTGGTAATATACTGGTGGTAATATACTGGTGGTAATATACTGGTAGTAATATACTGGTAGTATATACTGGTGGTAATATACTGGTAGTAATATACTGGTGGTAATATACTGACTGATGGTAATATACTGGTGGTAATATACTGGTGGTAAATATACTGGTGGTAATATACTGGTGGTAATATACTGGTGGTAATATACTGACTGGTGGTA